>NW_016931435.1:0-1155 GCF_001483705.2 Eufriesea mexicana
CTAACCTAACCTAACACACCCTAACCTAACCTAACCTGACCTCACAAAACCTAACGTAACCCATATAACCAATCTTAACCTATTCGAACTTTATCTAACGTAACGTAACCTAACATAACATGAACTGACCTGATCTAGCCTGACCAAACCTAAACTAATCTAACCAGATCTAACCAAACCTAACCAAACCTGGCCTGGCCTAGCCGGGCGTTACATGACATCGCCTAACCTAACCTAACCTAACCTAACCTTACCTAACGTAACCTAACCTAACCTAACCCAGGCATACCTGACCTCGCCAAACCGGGCGTAACATGGCCTCACCTAACTTAACCTAGCCTAACGTAACGTAACCTAACCTAACCTAACCGGACCTAACCTAACTTAACCCAACACAACTTAACCTAACCTAACCTAACCTCTCAAAACCTAACGTAACCTACCTAACGAAACTTTACCTATGCGAACCAATCCTAACGTAACCTATCCTAACCTAACCTAACACAACCAAACCTATCCTAACCTTGCCTATCGTAACCTAACCTAACGTAACCTAACCTAAGCTAACGTAACCTATCCTAACCAAACCTAACATAACCTAATCTAGCCTAACCTAACCGAACCTAACCTAACCTAACCTAACCTTGCCTAACCTAACCTAACCTACCCCAACATAACCTAACTTTACCTAACTTATCCAAACGTAACATAATCTAACCTAACCTATACTGACCAAACCTAACCTAACCTAACCTAACATCACAGAACCTAACGTAACCCACATAACCAATCTTTACCTACTCGAACCTAATCTGACGTAACGTATCCTAACCTAGCATGAACTGAACTGACCGAACCTGACCGAACCTAACCTAACCTAACCTGATCTAACCTAACCTAACCAAACCTAACCTGGCCTAGCCGGGCGAAACATGACATCGCCCAACCTAACCTAACCTAACCTAACCTTATCTAACGTAACCTAACCTAACCTAACCTTTTCTAAATTAACGTAACCTAACCTAACATAACGTAGCCTAACCTAACCTAACCCAACCCAACACAACGAACCCAACCCAACCTATCATAACGTAACGTAACATAACCTAACCGAAGCCGCCCTAACGTAACCCGACCTAACCTAACCCATCCTAA
>NW_016931435.1:1194-1482 GCF_001483705.2 Eufriesea mexicana
CCTAACTTAACCTCACAAAACGTAACGTAACCTACCTAACCAAACTTTAGCTATCCGAACCTAACCTAACGTAACGTAACCAAACCTAACTTAACCTAAACTAAATTATCGTAACCTAACATAACATAACCTAGCCTAGCCTTACCTAAACCAACCCAACCCAACCGAACCCAACCCAACCTAACCCAACCTACCGTAACCTAACCTTACCTAACCCGGCATAAGCTAACCTATGCCTACCAAACGTAACCCGACCTAACCTAACCCATCCTAACCTAACACGACCTA
>NW_016931436.1:0-595 GCF_001483705.2 Eufriesea mexicana
AGAATCTGGGGAGGCCAGCAATAGTGTTCGGTCTACGTTAGGTTGAGTTAAGTTACGTGCGGCAATTCTAAGATTTGATACATTAGGGTAGGATAGGTTCGACTTTTGTGCTATACACTGCTATCCGGCGGACTTCTGCCCACCAGTTTGCTCTAGTATGCTCTGCTTGGCTCTGGCGTGGCCAGCGATAGTGGTCTCGGCACGTTAGTTTGAGCTATGCTACGTTCGGGTGCGTTACGTTTGGTGAGGTCAGGATATGATAGTCCAGTCTTTTGTGCTATGTACTGCTATCCGCGGATTTTTGCGCTCTGCAATGTTCTAATACCCACTGCTCGGCTCTCGGGAGACCAACGATAGTGATCTCGACACGTTAGGTTAAGTTATGTTAATGTATGGTTAGGTTGGGGCAGGTTTGGTTAGGGCATCTTCGACTCTTGTGCTATACACTACTAAGCGGTGTGTTGCTGCACACCACTGTGCTCTACTGAATTCTACTTGGCTTTGTGGAGGCCAGCAGTAGTGGTCCATTCATGTTAGGTTTCGTTAGGTTACGTTTGGTTATGTTACGTTTGGAAAGGTTAGGATAGGCTACTTT
>NW_016931437.1:0-247 GCF_001483705.2 Eufriesea mexicana
TGGACGTTTGAAAGGTTGTATGCATGGATGTATGTATGGTTGTTTTTGTGGATGTATGTATGGGTGTATGTATGGATGTATGTAAGGATGCATGTATGGATGTATGTTTGGTTGAATGTGTGGGTGTATGTTTGGATGTATGTATTGAAGTATGTATGGATGTAGGGATGGATGGATGGATGGCTTGGTGGATTGATGTATGGTTGTATGGATGTATGTATGGATGTTTGTGTGGATGTATGTATGG
>NW_016931438.1:0-308 GCF_001483705.2 Eufriesea mexicana
TAGAAAATGGCAATAAAATTGTATTTTCCAGCCAGATTATATAGCATTACAATGGCTATAGCCCGCCAATAGAATATTTAATTATTATTTATGCAAGGATGTCATTTCACCACGATATTAGTCGAAAATGTCAATAAAAATATATTCTCCAGCCAGATCCTATAGGATTGCAATGGCTGTAGCACGCCACTAGAGTCTCTCCTCCTTATTTAAGCAAGAAAGTTAGGCCATCACGATATTAGTCGAAAATGTCGATAAAATTGTATTTTCCAGCCAGATTTGATAGCTTTGCTATGGCTATAGCACGC
>NW_016931438.1:376-1553 GCF_001483705.2 Eufriesea mexicana
GAAAATGTCAATAAAATTGTATTTTCCAGCCAGATTCTACAGCATTGCAATTGCTATAGCACGCCAATAGAATCTTCCCTCCTTATTTATGCAAGAAAGTTAGGTCACCACGATATCAGTCGAAAATGTCAATAAAATTGTACTTTCCAGCCAGATTTATAGCATTTCAATGTCTATAGCACGCCAGGAGAATCCTTCCTCCTTATATACGCAGGAAAGATAGCTCACCACGATATCAGTCGAAAATGTCAATAAAATTGTGTTTTCGAGCCAGATTCTATTGCATCGCTACGGCTATAGCACGCCAATAGGATATTTCAACCTTATTTATGCAGGAAAGGTAGCTCAACACGATAATAGTTGAAAATGTCCATAAAATCCAATTTTCCAGCCAGATTCTATAGCATTTCAATGGTTATAGCACGTCAGTAGAATCTTTCCCCCTTATATATGCAAGAAAGATAGGTCTCCCCGATATTAGTCGAAAATCTCAATATAATTGTATTTTCCAGCCAGATTTTATAGCATTGCAATGGCTATAGCATGCCAGTAGAATCTTCCCGCCTTATTTATGCAAGAAAGTTAGGTCACAACCATATTTGTCGAAAACGTCAATAAAATTGTATTTTCCAGCCAGATATTATAGCATTGCAATGGCAATAGGACGCCAATAGGATGTTCCCTCCTTATTTATGCAAGAAAGTTAGGTCACCACGATATTAGCCGAAAAGTCAATAGAACTCAATTTCCAGCCAGATTCTATTGCATATCAATTGTTATAGCACGCCAGTAGTATCTTTCCTCCTGATATATGCAAGAATGTTAGGTGACCACGATATTAGTCGAAAATGTCAATAAAATTGCATTTTCTAGCCAGATTTTATAGCATTGCAATGGCTATAGCGTGCCAGTAGAATCTTCCCTCCTTATATACGCAAGAAAGCTAGGTCACCAAGATATTAGCCGAAAAGTCAATAGAACTCAATTTTCCAGCCAGATTCTATTGCATATCAATTGTTATAGCACGCCAGTAGTATCTTTCCTCCTGATATATGCAAGAGTGTTAGGTGACCACGATATTAGTCGAAAATGTCAATAAAATTGCATTTTCTACCCAGATTTTATAGCATTGCAATGGCTATAGCGTGCCAGTAGAATCTTCCCTCCTTATATACGC
>NW_016931439.1:0-530 GCF_001483705.2 Eufriesea mexicana
AGAGCACAGTAGAGTCCAGAAATCTGCCGAATAGCAGTGTACAGCGCAAGAGCCAGATATACCATATTTAAATCCCACCAAACAAACATAGCCCAACCAAACGTGACCTATCGAAACATAACGCGCCGCGGCCACTGTTGCGGGCCCCCAAAGCAAGCAAAGCATATTAGATCACAGTAGTGCTAAGAAATCCACCGAATAGTAGTGTACAGCACAAAGGTCGAAGCTGCCCTATCCTAATCTAAACAAACGTAGCATAACCAGACGTAATATAACTCCAGCCAACCGCCCTACAACGCTACTTATGACCTCCGCAGAGCCAAGTAGAATATACTAGAACACAGTAGGCCACAGGAATTCGAGGCGTTGCAGTGCAAAGCACGAGAGTAGGGACAACATAACCTAACATGTCCTAACATGTCCTAACCTAAACCACGGAAACGTAGCCTAACTAAGCATAGGGTGCAGAGGACACTATTGCGGTATTTCCCAGAGCAAAGCTAAACATATCTGATAACGGTGGAGCGCAG
>NW_016931440.1:0-602 GCF_001483705.2 Eufriesea mexicana
GATGTGTCACATTTGGTGAGGTTATGATAGGATGGTTTAGACTTTTGTGCTGTATTCTGCTATACGCGTATTTCTGCGCTTTACTGTTCGCCAATGTGCTCTGCTTTGCTCTGCGGTGGCCAGTAATAGTGGTCTCGGCTCGTTAGTTTGAGTTAGGCTACGTATCTCTGGGCTAGGTTAGGGAGGTTTTGTTAGGTTATCTTTGACTTTTGTGCTATACACTGCTATTCGGTGCATTGCCGCGCCCTACATTGCTCCACTATACTTCGCACGACTATGGGGAGGCGGGCAGTGGTTGTCGTGGCACGTTGGTTTATTAGGTTACGTTCGGTTAGGTTAGGTTAGATTAATTTCGGTTAGGATATCTCTGACTTTCTTCCTCCACGCTATTATGTGTTGGATTCCTGTGTTCTAATGTGCTGTACTATGTTATGCTTGGCGTCGGTGACACCCGCAGCAGTGATCGCGACACGATCTGTTGGCTTACGCTACGTTCGCTTATGTCACGTTTGGTCAGGATAGGATAGAGTATATTAGATTTTTGCGCCATACACTCGTATTCGGTGGATTTCAGCCCCCTACTCTGCTGTGAAATGTCCTGT
>NW_016931441.1:0-1139 GCF_001483705.2 Eufriesea mexicana
TATTAGTCGAAAATGTCAATAAAATTGAATTTTCCAACCACTTTCTATATCATTGCAATGTCTGTAGCACGCCAATATAATCTACCCTCCTTATTTATGCACGAAAGATAAATCTCCACGATACTAGTAAAAAATGTCAATAAAATTGAATTTTCCAGCCAGATTCTACAGCTTTGCAATTGCTATAGCTTTCCAGAAGGATCTTCCCTCCTTATTTATGCAAGAGAGGTAGCTCTCCACAATACTAGTCGCAATTGTCAATAAAAATGAATTTTCCAGCCAGATTCAATAGCATTGCGACGGCTACAGTACACCAATTGTATCTATAGAGTCTTTCCTCCTTAATTATGCGAGAAAGCTAACTCACCAAAATATTAGTAGAAAATGTCAGGAAAATTGAATTTTCCAGCCAGATTCCAGAGCATTGCAATGGCTATAGCACGCCAATAGAATCTTTCCTCCTTATTTATGCAAGAGAGGTAGCTCAACACAATACTAGTCGCAAATGTAAATAAAATTTAATTTTCCCGCCAGATTATATTGCATTGCAGTCGTTATTGCTTCCCAATATAATATTTACGGCTTGTTTATGCAAGAAAGTTAGCTCACAACGATATAAGTCAAAAATGTCAATAAAATTGAATTTTCCAGCCAGATTCTACTGCATTGCAATGGCTACAGCACTCCAGAGAGATCTTTCCTCCTTATTTATGCAAGAGAGGTAGCTCAACACAACACTAGTCGCAAATGTCAATAAAATTATATTTTCCCGCCAGACTATACAGCATTGCAATGGTTATAGGTTGCCAATATAATCTTTCCTCCCTGTTTATGCAGGAAAGTTAGCTCACAACGATATTTGTCGAAAATGTCAATAAAATTGAACTCTCCAGCCAGATTCTATAGCATTGCGACGGCTACAGTACACCAATTGTATCTTTCCTACTTATTTATGCAGGAAAAATAGCTCACGACAATAATAGTTGAAAATGTCAGTAAAGTTGAACTTTCAAGCCAGATTCCGTAGCATTGAAATGGCCATAGCGCGCCAATTGAATCTTTCCTCCTTATTTATGCGAGAAAATTAGCTCACCAAGATATTAGTCGAAACTGTCAACAAAATTGAATTTTCCAACTAG
>NW_016931442.1:0-526 GCF_001483705.2 Eufriesea mexicana
TCGCCTAACGCCTTCAATCCAATGGCAAGTACAGCCGTCTACTTGCCAGAGAATAGGTCTCTTCGCAAGCTATAACCAGTTATTGCTTGGTGAATAGATCGCCTAACGCATTCAATCCAATGGCAAGTACAGCCATCTGCATGCCAGAGAATTGGCCTATTCAAGATCTAAAATCTGTTATAGCTTGGTGAATAGATCGCCTAACGCATTCAATCCAATGGCAAGTACAGCCATCTACTTGCCAGAGAATAGGTCTATTCAAAATCTATAACGTGTTGTAGCTTGGTTAATAGATTGCCTAACGCGTTCAACCCAATGGCAAATAAAGCCATCTACTTGCAAGAGAATAGGTCTCTTCGCAAGCTATAACCTGTTATTGCTTGGCGAATAGATCGCCTAACGCATTCAATCCAATGGCAAGTACAGCCATCTGCATGCCAGAAAATAGGCCTATTCAAAATCTATAACCTGTTGTAGCATTGTAATAGATCGACTAACGCCTTCAATCCATTGGCAAGTACAGCCG
>NW_016931443.1:0-1298 GCF_001483705.2 Eufriesea mexicana
TTGCTCGCCTCCGCGGAGACAAGCAGATCATATTAGTCGGGAGTAGAACGCAGAAATCCAAGGTATCGGTGTGCATATCAGGAAAGTCGAAGCTACCCAAATCTAACTCAAACAAGCAGAACATATCCAAGCATAGACTAACACAGCCTAAGGTGCTGGACAGCTATATTTGCTCTCCACAGAGTAAACCATGTCGTGCTGGAGCTCAGTAAATCGCAGAAATCCACCGAGTAGCAGTATGCAGCACAAATGATAATGCTATCCTAACCAATCATAGCCTAACCCAACCTAACCGATCGCAAACTTACTCAACATGACGTGTCGGGATAATTATTGCTCGCCTTCCCAGAGACAAGCTGAAAATATTAGAGCACTGTCGGGCGCAGGAATCCACCTAATAGCAGACTATAGCACTAAAGACTAAGCAACGCTCTCCAAACCCAGCAAATCGTGACATAGCCAAACGTAACGTAACACACCCTAACGAGCCGAGACCACTATTGCTGACATCCCCAGAACCGAGTAGAATATACTGGAGCACTACAGAGCGCTGAAGTCCACCGCATTTCTGCGTACAGCACGAAAGTCAATCATAACCTGTCCTAACATGGCCTTACCTAAACTATACAAACCTAGTGCAACAAACCATGACGTGTCGAGACCAATATTGCTGGCCTCACAATAGCCAAGCAGAGTATTTTTGAGAAAATTGGAGCCTAGGAATCCACCGAATATCGCCGAACAGACCAACAATCTATGTGGAATATCCTAACCTAGCTAAACGTGACGTATCCAAACGCAGCATATCCCAATCTAACACGAACAGACCATAATTTCTTGCCCCCAGAGAGACAAGCCGAATGAACTAGGGCACAGTAGAGCGCAGAAATCCACCGCACTGCCGTGAAGAGAACAAGAGCCATAGAAACCATAGCTTAACCTGACCTAATCTAACATAACCAAAGATAGCGTAACCCAACATGACGTGACGCCACCACTGCTCCTGGCTTCCCAGAGCAAAGCCGAATGTTGTAGAGGACTGTAGTGCACATAAATCCACCGCTTTGCTGTGTGTAACACAAAAGACGAAGATACCCTAACCTAACATGTCCTAACCTAACCTAACGGGACGTAGTGTATCTCAACATATGGTGCCGCGACCACTGCTGCTGGCGCCTCATGCCTCCAGAGCCAAGCGGAATATATTAGACCACCGTAGATCAGAGGAATCCACTACATAGAAGTGTATACTACGTAAGTCGTAGCGATTCTAACCAAACTTTACCAAACCTATCCAC
>NW_016931444.1:0-1364 GCF_001483705.2 Eufriesea mexicana
CTAACCAAGCGTAACATAACGCAACGTAACATGCCGCGACCACTGTTGCCGTCGTCCACAGAGACAAGTAGTATATGATAGATCACACTAGAGCGCAGAAATCCACCGCATTTCAGTGTACAGCGCTAATGTCAAAGTTACCCTGGCTTAACCTAACCAATCATAACGTAACCAAACATAACCTTACTCGACTTATCGAGCCTAGGCATTTATTGCTGACATCCACAGAACGAATCAGAATATACAAGAGCAAAGTGGAGCGCAGGAATCCGCCGCATTGTAGTCTAAAGCATAAAAGTCAAGGAAAGGCTAACCTAAGCTTACCTAACTTAAACTAACCAAACGTAACCTTATTCAACTTAACGTGCAAGTACCACTATGGCTGTCGCTCGCGCAGACAAGATGAACATGCTAGAGCACTGTGGAATGCAGAAATCCGCCGTATGCTAGTGTATAGCACATAAATCAAAGCTATCCTCTCCTAACCTAACCCAACGTACCCTATCCTAACCTATCGTGCAACGACCACTATTGCTGTCATCCACGGATTTGAGCAGAGTAGAGTAGATTTGAGTAGAGCGATGAAATCCACCGAATAACAGTCTTCACCAAGAAAGGCAAAGCTATCCAAGCCCAACACAAACAAACGTAACCTAATCGAACGTAAACCAACTCAGCCTAACGTGCCGAGGCCACCACTTCCGGACAGCCCAGAGCCAAGCAGAGGATACTAGAGCACAGTAGAGCGCAGGAGCCCATAGAACATCTGTTTTGAGCACAGAAGTCGAAGGTACCCAAACCTAACCCATCTTAACCTATCCTAATCGAACGTAATCTAACTGAACCCAACATGCAGCTGCCCGTATAGATGGCCTCAACAAGTAGAGCGTAATAGAGACGAGTAGAGCGCAGAAATCCATAGAACCTCAGTGTACATCAGGGAAGTCGAAAGAATCGAAACCAAACCAAAGCTAAGGCAACATAATCGAACGTATACTATCGCAACCTAATGTGCCCAGACCACTATTTCTGGCCTCCCCAGAGCCAAGATGAGCATATTAGAGCACAGCAGAGCGCAGAAATCCACGGAGTGGCAGCGTATAGCACAAAAGTCAAAGCTATCCTATCCTACCCTAGACGAACGTAACATAACCAAACGTAGCATAAATCGAGCTAACGTGCCGGAACCACTATTACTGGCCTGCCCGGAGACGAGCAGAGTATGGTAGAGTAATATTGGGAGTTGAAATCCACCGAATCACACTATAAAGCGCAAAAGTCAAGACTATACTCTCCTAACGCACCGAAACGTAATATAACCAAACGTATCCTAACTGAACCTTGTGTGCCCAGAACACTATTGC
>NW_016931445.1:0-1307 GCF_001483705.2 Eufriesea mexicana
ATGTACAGGTTTATGGATGCATGAAAGTATGGTTGTATGGATGTATGCATGTATGGATGTACGTATGGATGGATGTATGGATGGATGGAAGTATGGATGTGTGTATGTATGAATGTATGATTGGTCGGCTGTATGCATGGATGGATCTATGGAAGGATGGGTGTATGGATGGATGCATGCATGAATTGATGGCCGTATGGATTGATGAATCTATGGATGGACTGAGGTATCGTTGGTCGTATGTACGGATGAATGGATGTACGGAAGTATGTGTGTAGGGATGGATTAAGGTATGAGAGTATGCGTGTATGGATGTATGTATGTATGAATGTATATTTGCAAGAATGTATGGATGTATCCATGTATGGATGTATGGATGTACGGATGTATGGATGTATGGATGGAATGATGTGTGGATGGATGGATGTATGGATGGAAGGATGGCTGTGTGGATGGATGGATGTATGGATGGATTGAGGTATGGATGGACGGATGTTCGTATTTATGGATGTATGGATGTATATATGTTTGCATGTATGCATGGATGGATGTATCGAAAGATGGAAGGACGAATGGATGGATTTATGTATGTATGGACGAATGGATGCATGGATGTATGTACGGCGGACGGTGTGGATAGATGGATGAATGGATGGATGGATGTATGGATGGATGGATGTACGCATGTATGTATGCATGGATGTATGTATGTAAGAATATATGGATGTACGGAGGCATGGATGTATCGATGTGTTGGTGGGCGAATGGTTGGGTGAATGGACGGAAGAATGGATATATGTATGGATGCTTGTATGGATGAATGTATGGATGGATGTATGGCTGGATGCATGCATGGATGTTTGTATTAATGCATTTACGGATGTATCTACGGATGTACGTGTGGATGAGTGTATGGGTGTATGCATGGATGTACGGATGTAAGTATGTATGGATGTATGCATGTATGGATGTATGTATGTATGGATGTATGGACGTATGGATGTACGAATTTATGGATGTGCTGGAGTATGGATGTATGGATGGATGGATGGATGTATTGATGTTTGTATGGATGTATGTATGGATGGATGGTTTGTAGGATGGACGTATGGATGGAGAGATGTATGAAACGATGGACGTATGGATGGGATGATGTGTGGATGGATGAATGAACTGAAGCGTGGACGTATGGATGGATGGATGTGCGGATGGACGGATTTACGGAAGTATGAATGTACGGATGAATGGCTGTCTGCACGTATGGATGTATGCATGGATGTATGTATGGATGCACTAGCGGATGTATC
>NW_016931446.1:0-231 GCF_001483705.2 Eufriesea mexicana
AGGGAATAAGTCTATTCAAAATCTATAATCTGCTATAGCATGGTGAATAGATCGCCTAACGCGATCAAACCAATGGCAAGTACAGCCACCTACTTGCCAGAGAATAGGACTATTCAAGATCTATAAGCTGCCATAGCTTGGTGATTAGATAGCCTAACGCCTTCAATTCAATGGCAAGCACAGCCATGTACTTGCCAGAGAATAGGTCTATTCAAAATCTATATCCTGCTA
>NW_016931447.1:0-813 GCF_001483705.2 Eufriesea mexicana
GGTCAGCGGTGGGCGTTCTCCGGATGGAGATTCGCAGAGCCAAATCTCGGCAATGGGACGAACTCCTCGCGCCGCTCGAAGGCGATCCGTGGGGACGCCCCTATAAATTAGTAATGGGGAAGTTAAGGGCATGGGCACCCGACGTGGCCGAGCGTATGGACCACGAGATCCTGCGTCGGGTGATCGACACCCTCTTCCCAGTGGGGGCGCAGGAGGGGGTGCAACACGTTGCACCGCGATCGGAACTTGTCGAATGGTCCGACGAGCTGGCGGCCTCGCGCAAGGAGTTCGGCCGTGCGGTCGTTAGGTGTGTGGCGAGGAACACCGCCCCCGGACCGGACGGCGTCCCAAGCGGAGCCTTTGCACTGGCTCTGGAGGCGTGGGGTGACCGTGAGCGACGGCCGTCCGACAGCTGCCTCACGGCCGGTCGCTTCCCGGCATGTTAGAAGAGAGCGAGGGTCGTGCTGACACCGAAACCAGAGAAGCCTCCGGACTCTCCGAAGTCATACCGGCAGATACGCCTGCTCGACGAGGCTGGCAAGCTATTCGAGCGCGTTCTAACTGCCCGCCTCCGAGAGCATTTATCAGACGCGGGTCCCGATCTCAGGGTCAGCCAGTTCGGATTCCGGCAGGTTCTGTCGACGATCGACGCGACTAAGCGCGTTCGTCCCTTGTCGGAGGTTGTCGTTGACCGGGGCAGGGTGATGCTGGCGGTCGGCGCGGATATCGCCATCGCCTTCAGCTCCCTGGCCTGGGTCGCCATCCGGAGTGCCCTGTTGTACCACAGGGTTCCACAATACATGACCGCGGTGA
>NW_016931448.1:0-1339 GCF_001483705.2 Eufriesea mexicana
CTTTGTGCTATACACAGCTATTTGGGGGCTTTCTGCTGTCTACTGCGCTCAAGTTCATTTTGCACATTTGCTTGTAATATTTGTCTCGTCCCGTTAGGTTGAGTTAGGTTACTGTTGGTTACGTTTTTTTCGTTTGGGTTATGTTCGTATAGCTTTGGCCTTTGCGCTATACACTGCTATTCGGTCGACACCTGCGCTGTGCATTACTCTACTGGCATATGCACGACTCCAGGGACTTCAGTAATAGTGCTCTCGTGACGTTTGGTTTAGTTATGCTACGTTCGGTTAGGTTCTGTTAGCATGGGTTAGGTTTGGGTTGCTTCGACTTTCGTGGTATGCATTGGCTTTCCATGGACCTCAGCGCTCTATTCTCCTCTAATATGCCCTGTTTGGCTACGTGGAGGCCAGCAATATTTGTCTCGGCGCGTTAGGACGGGATATGGTACGTTTGGCCAGTTACGTCAGCTCTGATTAGGTTTGGATGGCTTCGACATTTCAGCCATACACTGCGGTTCTATGTATTTATGCGTTCCGCACTCTTCTGCTAAGCTCTGCTCGGCTCTGTGGAAGACAGCAATGCTGGTCGCGGCAAGTTAGGTTGAGTTAAGGGAGGCTACGTTTGCTTGTATTCGGTATGGATTGCTTTGACCTTTGTGGTATAGACTGCTTTCGGTGGACTTCCGCACTCTGCTGTGTTCTAACATGTTCTAATTGGCTCTGGGGAGGCATGCAAGAGTGGCATCTGCACGTTATGTTGAGTTAAGCTACATTCGGTTATATTACTTCTGGCTATGTTGGGATAGTTTAGCTTCGAATATTTTGCTATGCACTGCGATTTTATGGACTTCTGCACTCTACTTTCCTCTGACATGTTCCACTTGGCTTTGAGGAGGGCAGCAATAGCCATCTCGGCACGATACATTGTGATAGCTTACGTTCGGTTAAGCCGCAACCCGTTCAGTTAGGAAAGGACGGCTTTAACTTTTACGCTATACACTCTTATTCGGTGGGCGTCTGCGCTCTACTGTGCTCTAATGTATTCTTCTTGTCCCTGGGGCGGTCAGCAATAATGTACGTGTCACTCTTGGTTCTGTCAGGTTCCGTTCGCTTTGGTTAGTTTGGGATATGTTTGGTAAAGATGGCTTTGACTTTTGAATTTCACACCGCTATTTGGGGGATTTCTACGCTCTACATTCCTCCACCGTACTCTGCACGACACTGGGGAGGCCAGAAATAATGTTCTCTGCACGTTAGCTTGAGTTAGAATGAGTTAGGTTACGCTTGGTCAGTCTATGCTTATTTTGGTTTGGCATGGATATCTTTGACCTTTCCGCTCTTC
>NW_016931449.1:0-635 GCF_001483705.2 Eufriesea mexicana
GCCAATATAACCTTTCCTCCTTGTTTATGCAAGGAAGTTAGCTCACCACGATACTACTAGAAAATGACAATGAAATTGAACATTCCATCCAGATTCTGAAGCATTGCGATGGCAATAGACCGCCAATAGAATCATTCCTCCTTATTTATGCAAGAAAGTAATCTCACCACGGGATTAGTCGAAAAAGTCAATAAAATTGAATTTTCCGGCCAGATTCTACAACATTGCAATGGTTATAGCTTGCCAATTTAATCTTTCCTCCTTGTTTATGCAAGAAAGATAGCTCACCAGGGTATTAGTCGAAAATGTCAAAAAAACAAAAAATTGAATTTTCCGGCCAGATTCTACAGCATTGCAATGGCTACAGCACGCCAAAACGATCTTTCCTCCATACTTATGCAAGGAAGCTAGCCTACCACGATATTAGTCGAAAATGACAATAAAATTGAACTTTCCATCCAGATTCTATAGCACTGCAATGGCAATAGCACGCCAATAGTATCTTTCCTCCTGACTTATGGAAGAAAGTAGGCTCTGCACCATATTAGTTGTAAATGACAATAAAATTGATATTTTCAGCCAGATTCTTTGGCATTGCAATGGTTATAGCTTGCCAATATAGTCTATCCTCCTTG
>NW_016931450.1:0-499 GCF_001483705.2 Eufriesea mexicana
TACATACATCCATACATCCATACATCCATGCATACAACCATACGTACATCCAAACTTCCATCCATCCACACATACGTCCATACGCACATCCATACCTACATCCATACACCCATTCATACCTCCATCCATATATCCATACATACATCCATACATACCTCCATACATACATCCATACAAACATCCGTACATTCACCCATACATACCACCGTACATACATTCATATATCCACACATCCATCCATCCGCACATCCATCCACACATACAGCCATACATATGTCCATACTTACATCAATAAATTCATCCATACAAACAACCATACATACAACCATGCATACACACATGCATTCATCCATAATAACATAAATACATACATCCGTTCTCCCGTCCATCCTCCCAACCATTCATCCACACACACGTCCATATATCCATGCATCCGTACATCCATATATGCGTACATCCGTATATCCATACATACATACATACATACATACATAACTCA
>NW_016931451.1:0-350 GCF_001483705.2 Eufriesea mexicana
AAATAAGGAGGCAAGATTCTGTTGGTTCGCTGTGGTCATTGTATTGAAATAGAATCTGACTGGTACGTCCAATTTTAATGACATTATCGTCTGATATGGCTGTGAGAAAACCTTTCTGCGTAAATAAGGAGGAAAGATTCTATTGGTTTGCTATAGCCATTGCATTGCAACTGAATCTGACTGAAAAGTTCAATTTTACTGACACTTTCGCCTAATATTGTGGTGAGCAGACCTTTCTGCGTAAATATGGAGGAAATGTTCTATTGGTTTGCTATTGCCATAGCATTGCAACATAATCTGACTGAAAAGTTCAATTTCATTGTCATTTTCGACAAATGTTGACGTGAGCA
>NW_016931452.1:0-219 GCF_001483705.2 Eufriesea mexicana
AGTCAGGTAAGGTCAGGTCAGGTCAGTCAGGACAGGTCAGGTCAGGAAAGGCCGTCTAAAGTCTGGAGGGGTCAGGTCATGTCAGGTCAGATCAGTCAGGTCAGGTCACGTCAGGTCAGGTCAGGTCAGGTCAGATGAGGTCAGGTCAGGTCAGGTCATGTCAGGTCAGGTCAAGTCTGGTAAGGTCAGGCCAGGCCAGATCATGTTTGGTCAGGTCAG
>NW_016931452.1:274-567 GCF_001483705.2 Eufriesea mexicana
TCAGGTCGGGTCAGGTAAGGTCAGGCCAGGTCAGGCCAGGTCAGGTCAGGTCAGTTTAAGTCAGGCAAATTCAAGTCCGGTCAGTTCAGGTCAGGTCTGATCAAGTAATGTCAGGTCCGGCCAGGTCAGGTCTAGTCAGGTGTGTTGAGGTCAAGTCAGGCCAGGCGAGGCCGGGTCGGGTCAGGTAAGGTCAGTTCAGGCCAGGTCAGGTCAGGTCAGGTCAGGTCAGGTCAGGTCAGTGGTCTCGGCACGTTAGGCTGGGTTACGTTACGTTTGGTTAAGTTAGGTTATGT
>NW_016931453.1:0-667 GCF_001483705.2 Eufriesea mexicana
ATTTATTTTAATAAATAAAGTCATAAAGTTTTCTACATTCTTTAATAAATTCAGTCGAAATAGTGGTTTTAATTAGACAATCAGCATTCATTTCATTACCTGGCAGACGACAAATATGGAAAGATACGCCCTTACAACGCAATTATAAAATTTCATAAATTAAACACAGAAATTGAGCAATTTGTTAATTTTTCTCCAAGTGAACAGGGGAGTGCATGGGAAATGAGAAAAAATTGCAAGCAAACGCCAGAAGCATTGTTGTGTTCATGCAGGTGTTCCTGCATCACGAAAAGAATGTAAGTATTTGTATCAACATAACCTTTAGTTGTAATTAAATAGTGTAAGTTAGAAAAGACAATATTCTGTTGAAATAAACAGGCATGTGCAACAATAGAAAAATATTGGACTCATGGAATATCATCAGCGTAGATGAGATGTCAAGAATTATACTTTATAGCGAGAAAAAAGTGAAGCAGCAATATAAATATGTAAAGTATATGTTCATTGCATTCTAGGTCGGTTAACCATATGACATACAAGATAGAAATCTTTGATGGTCAAATAAAAATTCAGAAAGTGGAGATGGTTTCGGCAGACAAAAAGAAATACAATTAATTTAGGTGATGGCATCTTATAGTAACAAGATATGGAGAATACAGTGAGATTG
>NW_016931454.1:0-1255 GCF_001483705.2 Eufriesea mexicana
CATTGCGGTGTGGATGGACGGATGTACGTGTGTATGAATGTATGGATGTATGAATGGATGGATGTACATATGTATGTATGTATGGATGTACGAATGTGTGGATGCACGAATGTATGGATGTACGGATGTATGGATGTATGGATGTATATCTGTATGGATGTATGGATGGATGGATGAATGATTGGATGGATGTATGGATGGATGGATGTATCGAATGATGGACGTACGAGTGGATGCATTTATGGAAGTATGGATGTGGGGATGTATGGATGAATGTATGTATGGATGGATGGATGTATGGTTGGATGTATCTATGGATGGGTGGATGGGTGGATGTATGTATGGATGTATGCATGGATGTATGTATGGATGCAATTTCGGATGTTTCTATGGATGTTGGTATGGGTGAGTGTATGTATGTATGCATGGATATATGGATGTATGTATGGACGTATGTATGGATGTACGTATGGATGGAAATGTATGGATGTTCGGTTGTATGGATGTATGGATCTATACATGTATGGACGTGTGGATGGATGGAATTATGCGTGTATGGATGTATGAATGTATGGTAGTGTGGATGGGTGGATGTGTGGATGTATGGATGTACATATGTATGGATGTATGGTTTGACGGATTTACGTATGTGTGGATGCATGTATGTATATATGTATGGATGTTTGGATGGATGGAAGTATCGATGGATGGAAGTACGGATGATAGGATTTATGTATGTGAGGATGGATGGATGTGTGGCTGGATGGATTTGTGGATGAAGGTATACATGGATAGATTGCAGGGTGCATGGATGGATGGATGTATAGATGTATGTATGGATATATGGATGTATGGATGTGTGGATGTATGGATGTATATGCATGGATGTATGTATTGATGTATGTATGGATGTTTATATGGATGTATGCATGCAGGTATGTATGGATGTATGTATGTATTTATGTATGGATGTATGTATGGTTGGATGGATGTATGGATGGATGGATGCAAGAACGGATTGATGGATTTATAGATACGTGGATGTGTGGATGTATGGATGTATGTACGGATGGATGTATGTATGGACGGATATATGTATTGGTCAATGGATGTATGAATGGATGGATGTATGGATGGATGGATGCAAGAACGGATTGATGGATTTATGGATACGTAGATGTGTGGATGTAGAGATGTATGTACGGATGGATGTATGTATGAATGAACGTATGGATGTATGTAAAGATGTATGTAT
>NW_016931455.1:0-721 GCF_001483705.2 Eufriesea mexicana
GGCCACGTTTGGTTGGTATAGATCCTACTTTCGGGCTGTACACACTTAATCGGTGTATTCCTGCGATCAACAGTGTTCTACAACATTCTGCTTGGCTGTAGGGAGGCCAGGAGGAATGGTTGCTGCACGTTGATTAGAGATTTGCAAGGCTTGGTTGGGTTAGATTAGGAGAGGTTAGGAAATGGTACCTTCGACTTTTGTGTTATTCACAGCAGTGCGCTTGATTTCTTCGCACTACTGTGCTCTAGTACATTCTGCTTGCCTCTGTGGAGGTCAGCAGTAGCGGCCTCGCCATGTCAGGCTACCTTGTCTTACGTGCCTTGCACTGCTTTTCGGCGTACTTCTGTGATCTATTGTGCGCTGCTGCATTCTGCTTTGCTCTGGGTGGCCAGGAGAGGTGGGTGCGGGGAGTCATGTTGAGCTATGCTACGCTTCGCAGGTTTGGTTATGTCAGGTTAGGTTAGCTTACCTCTGGTTTTTTTTATATTCACTGCAATATGTAGGATTTCTGCGCACTGCTCTGCTCTAGAACGTCTCTGCTTGTCTCTGTGGAGGCCAATATATTCACTGTAATATGTAGGATTTCTGCGCACTGCTCTGCTCTAGAACGTCTCTGCTTGTCTCTGTGGAGGCCAGCAGTAGTGATCTCGTCATGTTTGGTTTACTTAGGCTACGTTCCATTATGTTTCGTTCGTCTGGGTTAGGAGATGCTACTTTGACT
>NW_016931456.1:0-800 GCF_001483705.2 Eufriesea mexicana
ATTGGTGGATGTATGGATGGATGGATGGATATATGGAAGGATGGATGTATGGATGGATGGATGGAAGTACGGATTGATGGATTTATGGATACACGGACGTGTGGATGTATGGATCTTTGCATGGATGGATGTATATACGTATGTATGTATCGATGGTTTGATGAATGAATGGATGGATGTGTGGATGGATGGATGCATGGATGTAATAATGGATGTATGTATGGCTGGCTGGATGTATGGATGGATGGATGGAAGTACGGATTGATGGATTTATGGTTACACGGATGTGTGGATGTATGGATCTATGCATGGAAGGATGTATGAATGGATGAGCGCATGGATGTATATGCAGATGTATGTATGCAAGTATGGGTGGGTGGATGTATGGATGGGCGTATGTGTAGATGGATGCATTTATGGATGGATGGATGGATGGGTGGTTGGATTGATGGATGAATGGATGTTTGGATGCATGTATTTAAGAATGGATTTAGGTATGGATGGATAGATATATGGATGGAAGTATGTTTTCGTGGAAAGATGTGTGGGTGCGTGGATTTATGGATGTATGAATGCATGAATGAGTGGTTGTATGGATGGATGTACGTATTTATGTATGTATGCATTTATGGATGTACGTATGAACGTTGGTATGGGAGTATGTATGTGTGTATGGATGGTTGTATGCATGGATGTATGGATGAGTGCATGAATGTATGTTTGGACGTACGTATGGTTGTATGTATTGATTTTTTGTGTGGCTGTATGTATGGATGTATGTATGGATATATGTATGGATG
>NW_016931457.1:0-489 GCF_001483705.2 Eufriesea mexicana
TTTTATTGACATTTTCGACTAATATCGTGGTGAGCTAACTTCCTGGCATAAGTATGGTGGAAAAATCCCTTTTGCGAGATATAGCCGTTGCAATGATGCAGAATCGATCTGGAAAGTTGAATTTTATTGACATTTTCGAATAATATCGTGGTGAGCTAGCTTCCTTGCATAAGTATGGAGGAAAGATCCTGTTGGCGTACTATAGCCATTGCAATGCTGTAGAATGTGGCCGGAAAATTCAATTTTTTTGACATTTTCGGGTAATATCGTGGTGAGTTAACTTTCTTGCATAAATAAGGAGGAAAGATAAGATACTATTGGCGTGCTATAGGCATTGCAATGCTATAGAATCTGGATGGAATATTCAATTTTATTGACATTTTCAACTAATACCGTGGTGAGCGAACTTCCTTGCATACGTAAGGCGGTAAGTACTTTTGGAGAGTTATATCCACCGCAATGCAGAAGAATCTGTCTGGAAAATATAAT
>NW_016931458.1:0-909 GCF_001483705.2 Eufriesea mexicana
TGTCAATAGTATTGAACTTTCCAGCCAGATTCGATAGCATTGCAAAGCCCATAGCCGTCAATAATATCTTTCCTCCTTATCTATGCAAGGAAGTTAGCTCACCACGCAATTAGTCGAAAATGTCAATAAAATTGAATTTTCGAGGAAGATTCCATTGCATTGCAATGCCTATAGCACGCCAATAGAATCTATCCACCTTATATATGCGAGAAAGTTAACTCACCACGATATTAGCCGAAAATCTCAATAAAACTGAATTTTCCAACCACAGTCATCATCATTGCAATGTCTACAGCACGCCAATACAATCTACCGTGCTTATTTGGCAGGAGAGGTAGCTCACCACGATAATAGTCGAAACTGTCAATAATATTGAACTTTCCAGCAAGATTCTATAGCATTGCGAAGCCTAGCGAAGCCTATAGCAGTCCAATAGTATCTTTCCTCCTTTCCTATGCAAGGAAGATAGCTCACCACGAAATTAGTCGAAAATGTCAATAAAATTGAATTTTCCACGACGATTCTATAGCATTGCGAAGCCTATAGCAGTCCAATAGTATCTTTCCTCCTTTCCTATGCAAGGAAGATAGCTCACCACGAAATTAGTCGAAAATGTCAATAAAATTGAATTTTCCACGACGATTCTATAGCATTGCGAAGCCTATAGCAGTCCAATAGTATCTTTCCTCCTTTCCTATGCAAGGAAGATAGCTCACCACGAAATTAGTCGAAAATGTCAATAAAATTGAATTTTCCACGACGATTCTATAGCATTGCAATGTTTATAGCACGCCAGTAGATTCCCTCCTCCTTATTTATGCAAGAAAGTAAGTTCACCACGATAAGAGCCGAAAATGTCAATGTTATTGAACTTTCCAGCAAGTTTCTATAGCATTGCAAAGCCTATAG
>NW_016931459.1:0-1377 GCF_001483705.2 Eufriesea mexicana
TAGGTCTATTCGAAATCTATAACCTGCTATAGCATGGTGAATATATGGCCTAACGCCCTCAATCCTATTGCAAGTACAGCCATCTACTTGCCAGAGAAAAAGTCTATTCAAAACCTATAAGCTGCCATAGCTTGGTGATTAGATCTCCTCTCGCCAGCAATCCAATGGCATGTACCGCCAGATACTTGCCAGGGAAAAAGTCTATTCAAAATCTATAATCTGTTATAGGTTCGTGAATATATCGCCTAACGCATTCAATCCAATGACAAGTACAGCCACCCACTTTCCAGATGATATATCTATTCAAAATTTATATTCCGTTAAAGCTTGGTGAATAGTTCGCCCAACACCTTCAATCCAATGGCAAGTAAAGCCATCTACTTGCCCGGCAATAGGTAGATTGAAAATCTATATTCTGTTATAGCCTGGCGAATAGATCGCCTAACGCCTTCAATCCAATGACAATTAGTGCCATCTACTTGCCAGAGAATCGGTCTATTCAAAATCTTTAACCTCCTACAGCTTGGTGAATAGATCGCCTAACGCAATCAATCCAATGACAAGTACAGCCACCCACTTTCCAGATGATATATCTATTCAAAATTAATATTCCGTTAAAGCTTGGTGAATAGTTCGCCCAACACCTACAATCCAATGGCAAGTATAGCCATCTACTTGCCCGGCAATGGGTAGATTGAAAATCTATATTCTGTTATAGCCTGGTGAATAGATCGCCCAACGCGTTCAATCCAATGGCAAGTACAGCCACCTAGTTTCCAGAGAATAGGTCTAGTCAGAACCTATAACCTGTAATATCTTAGTGTATAGATCGTCTAACGCCTTCATTCTAATGGCAAGTACAGCCATCTACTTGCCAGAGAATATGTCTATTCAAAAAATAATCTGTCACAGCTTGGCGATTAGGTCGCCTAACGCCTACAATCTAATGGCAAGTACTGCCATCTAGTTGCCGGAGAATAGGTCTATTCGAAATCTATAAGCTGCTACAGCATGGTGAATAGATCGCATAACGTCTTCAATCCCATGGCAAGTACAGCCACCAACTTGCCAGAGATTTGGTCTAATCAAAATCTATAGCCTCCTACAGCTTGATGAACAGATCGCCTATCGCCCTCAATCCGATGGCAAATACAGCCGTCTACATGCCAGAGAATAAGTATATTCAAAACCTATAAGCTGCCACAGCTTGGTGATTAGGTCGCATAACGAATTCAATCTAATGGCAAGTACAGCCATCTAGTTGCCGGAGAATAGGACGATTCGATATCTATAACCTGTTATATCATGGTGAACAGATCGCTTAACGTCTTCAATCCAATGGCAATTACAGCCATCAACTTGCCAGAGATTTGGTCT
>NW_016931460.1:0-528 GCF_001483705.2 Eufriesea mexicana
CGACTATTATCGTGCTGAGCTAACTTCCTTGCGTAAGTGAGGTGGAAAGATGCTTTTTGTGTGCTATATCCATTGCAATGATGTAGAATGTGGCTGGAAAATACAATTTTATTGATATTTTCGACTAACATCATGGTGAGCTATCTTCCTTGCAATCTTCCTTGCATAAGTATGGAGGAAAGATGCTTTTTGGGTGCTATAGCCATTGCAATGATATGGAATGTAGCTGAAAAATACAATTTTGTTGACATTTTCGACTAATATCGTGGTGAGCCAACTTCCTTGCGTAAGTTAGGAGGAAAGATGCTTTTTGGGTGCTATAGCCATTGCAGTGATATAGAATGTGGATGGAGAGCACAATTTTGTTGACATTTTCGACTAATATCGTGGTGAGCTATCTTCCTTGCTTAAGTAAGGAGGAAAGATGCCTTTTGAGTGCTATAGCCTTTGCAATGAGGTAGATTCTGGCTGGAAAATACAATTTTGTTAACATTTGCGACAAATACCATGGTGAGCTATCTTCCTTGC
>NW_016931461.1:0-920 GCF_001483705.2 Eufriesea mexicana
TGTTAGTCGAAAATGTCAATAATTTGAATTTCCCAAACACATTCTGTATCAATGCAATGGCTAAATCACGCCAATAGTATCTTTCCTCCTTGTTTATGCAAGAAAGTCAGCTCACCACGATATTAGTAGAAAATGCCATTAAAATAAAATTTTCCAGCTATATTCTATAGCATTGCGACGACTGCAGCACGCCAATTGAATCCATCCTCCTTACTTATGAAAGAAAAATAGCTCACCATGACATTAGTCGAAAGTGTCGATAAATTTGTAATTTCCAACCACATTCAGTATCACTGCAATGGATACAGCACGCCAATAGAATTATTGCTTCTTATTTATGCAAGAAAGTTGGCTCACCACGATATTAGTCGAAAATGTCAGTAAAATTGAATTTTCCAGGCATACTCGATAGCATTGCGATGGCTATAGCACGCCAATTGAATCCTTCATCCTTATATATGAAAGAAAGCTACCTCACCGCAATATTAGTCGGAAATGTCAAAAAATTGAATTTTCCAGCTGGATGCTATAGCAATGAATGGCTATAGCACGCCAGTAGAATCTACCCTCCTTATTTATGCAACAAAGTTAGCTCACCACGATATTAGACGAAAAAGTAAATAAAAGTCTATTTTACACCCAGATTCTACAGCACTGCAATGGCTATAGCTCGCCAATAGAATCTATCCACCTTATTTATGCAAGCAAGTTAACTCACCACAATATTAGTCGAAAATGTCAATAAAATTGAACTTTCCAGCCAGATTCTATAGCATTGCGACGGCTATAGCAAGTGAATTGAATCTTTCCTCCTTATATACGCAAGAAAGTTAGCTCACCACGATGTTAGTCGAAAATGCCAGTAATTTGAATTTTCCAAACACATTCTGTATCAATGCAATGGTTATAGCACGCCAATA
>NW_016931461.1:10254-11029 GCF_001483705.2 Eufriesea mexicana
GCAAGCAAGTTAACTCACCACAATATTAGTCGAAAATGTCAATAAAATTGAACTTTCCAGCCAGATTCTATAGCATTGCGACGGCTATAGCAAGTGAATTGAATCTTTCCTCCTTATATACGCAAGAAAGTTAGCTCACCACGATGTTAGTCGAAAATGTCAGTAATTTGAATTTTCCAAACACATTCTGTATCAATGCAATGGTTATAGCACGCCAATAATATCTTTCCTCCTTATTTATGCAAGAAAGTCAGTTCACCACGATATTAGTCGAAAATGTCATTAAAATAAAATTTTCCAGCCATATTCAATAGCATTGCGACGGCTATAGCTCGCCAATTGTATCCTTCCTCCTTATTAATGAAAGGAAGATAGCACACCATGATATTAGTCGAAAATGTCAATCAATTTGTATTTTCCAACCACCTTCAGTACCACTGCAATGGCTATAGCACGCCAACAGCATCTTTACTCGATATTTATGCAAGCAAGATAACTCGCCACAATATTAGGCGAAAATGTCAATAAAATTGAACTTTCCAGCAAGACTCTATAGCATTGCGACGGCTACAGCAAGTGAATTGAATCTTTGCTCCTTATATATGCAAGAAAGCTAGCTCACTACGATGTTAGACGAAAATGTCAATAAATTTGAATTTCGCAAACACATACTATATCAATGCAATGGCTATAGCACGCCAATATTATCTTGCCTCCTTATTTATGCAAAAAAGTTAGCTCGCCACAATATTAGCCGGAAATGTCAATATAATTG
>NW_016931462.1:0-511 GCF_001483705.2 Eufriesea mexicana
ACATAACTCAACCAAACGTGCCACGAACGTTATTGCTGGCTACCACAGAGACAGGCAGAACATATTAGAGAGCGGTAGGGAGCAGAAATCCACTGAATTCAAGTGTACAGATCAAAGGTCAAAGTTGCCCTATCCTTACCCAACCAAACGTAACATAACTCAGCCTAACGGCTCGCGGCCGCTATTCCTGGCCACCGCAGAGCAAGGGAGAGTATAGTAGGGCACAGTAGAATGGAGAAATCAACCGAATATCAATGTACAGCACAAAAGACATAGCTATCTTATCCAAACCTAATAAATCGTGATATTACAAGCGTAACCAATCTCAACCTAACGTGCCGCCAACACTATTGCTGGCCTCACTGGAGCCAAGCAGAAATGGCCTCACTGGAGCCAAGCAGAAATCCAGAGAATCGCTGTGTACGGCAGAAAAGCCAAAGATACCGAAATCTAACCCAAACTACTATAACCTGACCTGACATAGCCATTCTGAACGTAACGTGCTGCGACA
>NW_016931463.1:0-537 GCF_001483705.2 Eufriesea mexicana
ATTGTAATGCTATAGAACCTGTCTGGAACAATCAATTTTATTGACATTTTCGGATAATATCGTTGTGATCTTGCTTTCTTGCATAAATAAGGAGGAAAGATTCTATTGGCGTGCTATAGCCATAGCTATGCTATAGAATCTGTCTGGAAGTTTCAATTTTATTCACATATACGACTATTGTCGGGGTGTGCTAACTTTCTTGCGTAAATAAGGAGGAAAAATTCCATTGGCGTGCTACAGCCATTGCAATGCAATAGAATCTGGCTGGAAAACGCAATTTTATTGACATTTTCGAATAATATCGTGGTGAGCTAACTTTCTTGCATAAATATAAATAAGGAGGAAAGATTCTATTGGCGTGCTATAGCCATTGTAATGCTACAGAGCCTGTCTGGAGATTTCAATTTTATTCACATATACGACTATTGTCGTGGTGAGCTAACCTCCTTGCGTAAATAAGGAGGAAATATTCCATGCGCGTGCTATAGACCTGCAGTGCAACAGAATCTGGCTGGAAAATATAATATTATTGACAAG
>NW_016931464.1:0-913 GCF_001483705.2 Eufriesea mexicana
GCACGCCAATAGAATCTTTCCTCCATATTTATGCAAGAAAGTTATCTCACCACGATATTATATTAAAATGTGAATAAAATTGAATTTTCCGCGCAGATTCTACAGCACTGCGTTGGCATCTTCACGCCAATAAATTCTTTCCTCCTTATCTATGCAACGAAGTTAGCTCACCACGATATTATTCGAAAATGCCAACAATATTTAATGTTCCAGCAAGATTCTATAGCTTTGCAATGGCTATACAACGCCAATAGAATCTTCCCTCCTTATTTATGCTTGAAAGTTAGCTCACCACGAAATTGGAAGAAAATGTTAATAAAATTGGATTTTCCATCCAGGTTCAATAGCATTCCTATGGCTATAGCACGCCAGTAGTGTCCTTCCTCCTTATATGTGCAAAAAAGATAGCTCACCCGATATTAGCCTAAAATGACAATAAAAGTTCATTTTCCAGCAAGATTCTATATCGACCAGTCAGATTCTGTATCATTCCAATGGCAATAGCACGCCAATAGTATCTATCCACATTATTAATGCAAGAAAGATAGTTCACCCAGATATTAGACGAAAATGTCAATTGAATTTTATTTTCCAGTCAGATTCTGTATCATTCCAATGGCAATAGCACGCCAATAGTATCTATCCACATTATTAATGCAAGAAAGATAGTTCACCCAGATATTAGACGAAAATGTCAATTGAATTTTATTTTCCAGTCAGATTCTGTATCATTCCAATGGCAATAGCACGCCAATAGTATCTATCCACATTATTAATGCAAGAAAGATAGCACACCCAGATATTAGTCGAACATGTCAATATAATAAAATTTTCCAGCCAGAATCTGTACCACCGCAGTGGCTAGAGCACACCAATGGAATTTTCCCTCCTTATTTACGCAAGAAAGATAGCT
>NW_016931465.1:0-217 GCF_001483705.2 Eufriesea mexicana
AGATCGCCGAACGCCTTCAAACCAATGGCAAGTACAGACTTCTACTTGCCAGAAAATAGGCCTATTCAAAATCTATTATCTGTTATAGCCTGGTGAATAGATCGCAAAACGCCTTCAATCCAATGGCAAGTAAAGCCATATACTTGCCAGAATGTAGGTCTATTCAAAGTCTATAACCTATTATAGCTTGGTGAAAAGATCGCCAATCGCCTTCAAT
>NW_016931466.1:0-1619 GCF_001483705.2 Eufriesea mexicana
AATCTGGCCGGAAAATTCAATTTTATTGACATTTTCGACTAATATAGTTGTGAGTTAACTTTCTTGCATAAATGAGGTGGAAGGATTCTATTGGCGTGCTAATGCCATTGCAATGCTATAGCATCTCAATGGAAAATTCAATTTTTTGACATTTTCGCCTAATATCGTGGTGAGCAAGCTTCCTGGCATAAGTATGGAGAAAATATCCTTTTTGCGTGCTATTGCCATTGCAATCCTGTGGAATCTAGCAAGAAAATTCAATTTTATTGACATTTTCGACTGATATCGTGGTGGGTTATCTTTCTTACATAAATAAGGAGCAAAGATTTTATTGGCGTGCTATTGCCATTGCAATGCTATAGAATCTGGATGGAAAATTCAATTTCATTGACATTTTCGACTAATATCGTGGTGAGCTAACTTTCTTGCATATGTATTGAGGAAGGATCCTTTTGACGTACTATGGTCATTGCAATGATATAGAATTAGCCTGACAGATTCAATTTTATTTACATTTTCAACTAATATCGTGGCTAGCTATTTTTCTTGAGTAAATAAGACGGAAAGATTCTATTGGCGCGCTACTGGCCATTGCAATGCCGAAGAATCTGGCTAGAAAAACCAATTTTATTTACATTTACGGCTAATATGGTGGTGAGCTAACTTTCTTCCATAAATCAGGAGGAAAGACTCTGTTGGCTTGCTATAGGCATTGCAATGCTATAGAATCTTGCTGGAATTTCAATTTTATTGTCATTTTCTGCTTATATCGTGGTGAGTTAACTTCCTTCCCTAAGTAAGGAGGAAAGATCCTTCTGGAGTGCTATAGCCATTGCAGTGCAGTAGAATCTGGTTGGAAAGATCAATTTTATTGACATTTTCGACTAATATCGTGGTGAGCTAACTTCCTTGTATAAGTAAGGAGGGAAGATTCTATTGGCGAGCTATTGCCATTCCAATGCCAAGGAATCTGTTTGGAAAAATCAATTTCATTGACATTTTCGACCAATAACGTGGCGAGTTATCTTTCTTCCATATATCAATAGGATTGATTCTAATGCCGTGCTATAGGCCTTGCAATGCAATAGAATCTTGCTGGAAAATTCAATTTTATTGATATTTTCAAATTATATCTTGGTGAAATATCGTTCCGGCATAAACATGGAAGAATGATTCTATTGGCGAGCTATAGCCACTGCAATGTTATAGAATCTGGATGGAAAATTCTATTTTATTGATATTTTCGGCTAATATCGTGGTGAGTTAACTTTCTCACATAAATACGAAGGAAAGATTCTATTGGCGCGCTATAGGCTTTGCAACGCTATAGAATCTGGCTGGAAAATTTAATTTTATTGACTTTTAGGACTAATATCGTAGTGAGCCAACTTCCTTGCATAAGTATGGAGGAAAGATCCTTCTGGCCTGCTATAGTCATTGCAATGCTGCAGAAGCGGGCTGGAAAGTTCAATTTTATTGACATTTTCGACTAATATCGTGGGGAGTTATCTTTCTTGCATAAATAAGCAGCAAAGACTTTATTGGCGTGCTATTGCCATTACAATGCCATAGAATCTGGTTGGTAAAATCAATTTTATTGATATTTTCGGCTAATAACG
>NW_016931466.1:1733-2008 GCF_001483705.2 Eufriesea mexicana
ACGTGGTGAGCCGACTTCCTTGTATAAGTAAGGAGGGAAGATTCTATTGGCGTGATATTGCCATTGCAATGCTACAGAATCTGGATGGGAAAATGCTGGAAATTTCAATTTTATTGACATTTTCGACTAATATCTTGGTGATATAACTTCCCTGCATAAACATGGAAGACTGATTCTATTGGCGCGCTATAGCCACTGCAGTGCTATGGAAACTGGATGGAAAATTCAATATTATTGACATTTTCGGCTAATATCGTGGTGAGTTAACTTTCTCG
>NW_016931467.1:0-633 GCF_001483705.2 Eufriesea mexicana
GGTTAGGTCAGGTGAGGTTAGGTCAGGTCAGGTTAGGTTAGGTTAGGTTAGGTTAGGTTAGGTCAGGTTAGGCCAGGCGAGGTCAGATCGAGTCAGGTCTGGCCAGGTCACGTTGTGTTTGGTTAGGTTAGGTTAGGTTAGGTAGGGTTGGGTTGCGTTGGGTTGTGTCAGGCCAGGTCGGGATAGGTCAGGTCAGGTGAAGTCCAGTCAAGTCGGGTCAGGTCAGGACAGGTGGGTCGGGTCGGGGCAGGTCAGGTAAGGTCAGGTCAGGCCAGGTCGGGTCTGGCCCGGTCGGGTTAGGTCAGGTCAAGACAAGTCAGGTCTGGTCAGGTCCGGTCAGGTGTGGTCAGGTCAGGTCAGGTCAGGTCAGGTCAGGTCAGGTCAGGTCGGGTCATGACAGGTCAGGTCAGGTCAGGTCAAGGCTAGTCAAGTCAAGTCAAGTCAGGTCTGTTCAAGTCAAGTCAAGTCAGGTCTGGTCATGTCAGGTCAGGTCTGGTCTGGCCAGGTCGGGTTATGTCAGGTAAGGTCAGGTCATGTCAGGTCAGGTCAGGTCAAGCCTAGTCAAGTCATGTCAGGTCAGGTCAGGTCAGGTCTGGTCAGGTCAAGTCAGGTCAGGTCAGGTCAGGTCAGGTC
>NW_016931468.1:0-716 GCF_001483705.2 Eufriesea mexicana
TGTATTAGTGAAAAAATTCGAAAATTGAGAAATTAAAGAATGTGACATTGTAATAAGTTAGAATGAATTAAACCATATAGAAGACTGTAAAAATGTGTATGTGTCATAACGTCATTTATCGAGTTATTAACGGTAGACATCCAGACGTGCCGCATCGGACCGACCGAATGGATCGCTCCCAGTCGTATCGCTTCCAACCGGCCGAAGGTGTCGAACGCCCGTCGTGTCGGTTCGTACTGACAGATAGGACGATCTCCACTCCGGTCGAAGCTAACAGCAGAATATTGTTACGGACATTCAACTGACTAATAACAGAGACATTTTTACGCGATTGTTACGGACATTCAACTGACGGATAGCAAAGACATTTTTACGCGAAAATAAGATTTTTCATATATATTGAAGATTACTGTATGAGCGAGAAAATTCGAAAATTGAGTAAATAATGAAAATGACATTGCCATAATTTAGAATGAATGAAACCATGTAGAAGAGTGTAAAAGTATGTATATGTCATAACGTTATTTATCGAGTTATTAACGAAAGACCTCGAGTCTTTTCGCTTCGGACCGACCGAAAGGGACGCTCCCAGTCGTATCGCTTCCAACCGGTCGAAGGGGACGAACGCCAGTCGTGTTGGTTCGGACTGACTGAAAGGATGATCTCCGCTCCGGTGGAAGCTAACAGCAGAATATTGTTACGGACATTCAACTGAC
>NW_016931469.1:0-14474 GCF_001483705.2 Eufriesea mexicana
CATTTTCCAATTTGTTTACATACCGCTAAAGCAGTTCTTTCATATATAAGTAATTATGTTATAAATAATTGATATTAGTAATTAATGGTTTCGGAATAAATAATTTTAGGCGTGGTCACATTTCGCGTGCATTGTAATATTACGGGTAGATAAAGTTGCGAACTGCGCATGCGTTAGTTTCGCGCGCATTCTAGCACCACGCGGAGATGCAGATACGAACTGCGCATGCGCCACCTTCGCGCAACTGTTCCTGCGCAGGAGTCCATCATGGCGTTCGTAGTGCCGCGTGTTTTCTCGAGTGTTGGGAAGAAATTTCAAGAAACGAATAGGCATGTTTGTCAATCCAACTGGAGGTAACGTAGAGCAGAGAGAACGAGGTGTCTGTTCCACGTGTGGTTAATTTCGAGCTGCATAGTTACGGTGAAACGACATACGAAGGGTGAGTCGATCGTTTTACAATTTGTCTGGCGTTTTGTCGTGTCGTACGACGAACGATTCGAAACGATACGCGACGCCGGTTGTATTTTATCATTTTCGTCGCAAGTATAGCAATCGTGATTACGTATACATATATATAGGTTAATATTTCATTTTAAATTATAAAATAGTAAAATCGATAAAAAAAATAAAAGTATCAGATTAAAAATTATTATTTATTAATCTTTTGCTATTTCAATCTTACAATGTAGTTCTAAGAGTTTATCGATTTTCCAATTTTTGTAAATACTACTGAAACAGTTCTTTCATTTATGAGTAATTATGCTATAAGTATGGTAGATAGATAGATTAAATATTCGACAGGGTCTGTGAATTTTTCTTCGAGAAAAATTATTTTTATGGACATCCATTAGAAAATTAATTACGTTCAATTAAGTCGTGTCTGGAGAATGGTAAAGAATAAGAGGACTTGAATAACAGAATAGATAGGAGCAGAACGAAGTGAACAGCTGACACTCGAGGCAAGAATGACGAAGGTAAAGTTCGATATGCTCTTTAATCTGTTGATGCTCGCCCAAGACAAGTTAACCAGATAACAAGGAACGGGAAATAATCAGGGTTAATGCAATTTCTACGGTCAGATTATGTCGTAGTTATATTCACAAATAGGTCGGGTACATAACGTCGTTGTTCGCCTAAGTGGATAGAAGATCTTGATGTCGAGATCGTAACGGAAGACAGATAATCTGTGGCGCCCTTCGTTAACCCAGTACGGCGTAATAGGACGCTTCGAGTAATGAGACCCTAAGTACCGTTACTCGATAGTTCAGACGAGCGTCGTTTGCCATAAGGGTTGTTAGCATCGTTTGATTATCGTCCTTCGGCACAACGAGATATTCGTTTATCAAACTTCGTTTTGAATAAAAAGCTAATCCTTCGAGTAACGAGACGAGTATTGACACTAGGACTAAGAAATAAATTGGACATGTCACCATCGCGTGAACGTCGAACTTTATGAATCATTACATATCTCTTTCATAACCTGCACATGGATTCGCTTGGACTCACGCAATGTCTATGTTTATGCAATTATAATGCAGGAACAATAGTGTAACGTAATCCAAATACTCGATTAAGCCTTATGTGTTCAAACATTTGATAATGAAGATCAGACTGAGGTCAAAATGCAAGTCAATTCTGCTGTTGACAGGCATAATCGATCCACAAGGGATGTTACGATTATGTGTTTATCTTTGGCATTGTCATTATATCGATAGGAAAATTATTTATCTTTAGTACAAACGATTCTCTCGACACTGATAATTTCACTCGTCTACACGCAGAAGGTTATCATTCAGGTTCATCTTTAACTCCTTCACTGTCATGCAGTATAGAATTTTCATTGTAGTTTACTGTTCTGTCTAATGCTTCGATTAAAATCGTGTCCTCATATTTTTCAAAATTTTTTGAACAACTGAAGTGATTTTTTGATCACCGATAATTGTCATGGTCTTACTGAGAAAATTAGCTAGAGTCGCGTATGATAGTCGACGAAGTATATTAACTTGGAAAGCAATTATTCTCAATAATTTCGACGTTTTCGAAGAGCGAGAAGAGCGAAGCGATAATTTGGAAAGAGTTAAAAGGACCGCGTGAGGCCGTTGAGAAGAAAGTGTATTATCAATTTAGCGACAACGCCACACACGTCCCGACGAGACAAGCCATTTGAAATTAATTACACAGCCTGAGGCGATTTTCTTTGCGCCACTAATAGAGGAAGAGACAGGAGTGGGTTGGCAATTTGACGTGATGAGAGAGGCAGGATTCCTTTCTTCTTCGCTTCCTTTGAAGGAAGGACACAGGACGAAGTCCTTTAACGGTTGCCCTAACAGGTGATTCCGTCTCCTCGAAGGATTCAATCTCTTTCAACCGCGGTCCACGCTAACGCTCATTTCCGCTGGATCTTCGTCTCCTTTACGATCCCCTTTATACCTCTTCCAGCGGTCCGTTGCCGCAACTTTTATTAATTATATAACGATGGGACTGCTGCAAGACCCCAAACACTGCCAAGGGAAGCGCCATTATTCCGGCCGATGAATACTTGATGGCAACGCCTGATCTTAAGGAGATTAAGCCGCTATGTACATGCCACTACTTCCAATTAATATTAGACAAAGCTGGAGACACACGGCTTATGCACCTATTCTCTGCCAGAATACCGTGTAAAGGGTGCAAAGAAAGCCAAGGGTAGCCATTGCATCGAGAGGGTATAAAGTCAAACTTTGCTGTAACCTTCTCTAACATTTGTAATTCGTACGGATATTAAATAAAATTTCTTATTTTCTTAGTTACCAAAAATATATAGTGGCCTTAGGAAAATATCAATGTAACATGATTATGTACTATGCGTGGCTGAAAAGAAGTCATCTGAGAAACTTGTTGGACCGAATCCCCACCAACCCAACCATTCTAACGTCATGGCAGAAATAGAGTAAAGTGCTTCCCTTATTGGCAGAACTGATCCCTTCCTATTAGCCCGGTCATAGAACACCATGTGACAAAGATAGCGAACGAAGCAACGAGACAAAGTGAGACAGACGCAACAAATAGATGCAAAAGCGTAGACTCATCCCAAAAGTATATTAACTTCAGATTCTTCCAATGAACACATAATTATTTGCAATTATTAATTACTAATTACCATCTTGATTAACTTTTCATTGCATTACGCAGCAAACGTGCTGCACTATACACATATTTCTTATATTTATGTTATATCGTATGATTTTTTAAAACGGTTATCTAGTACGATGCAATTACATAATTAATTTATCATAAGAAATACATCTTAAATTTTAAATCAATTTTCATAAACGATGTTAATTATTATTACTTTTGTACTCCTTTACCTTATAAATCTTCCGAGCTATTGTCATCTGATTCCTTATCCGACTCACTGCTTTGTATTTCCAATCCTAGGTCTTCAATTGCGTCTTCTATTATTCGAGAGTAAGAATTTTACGGATATCTTACGCCTATGTTAACGTATCACGATACCGAACTTGGAGGTAGTAGTTTTGGGAGTGTCATCGAAGAGTGGGTATTACTAGTGGAATACCCCTCTTGCCCCGCAACCGAATGAGATGACTTCTTTTCAGCCACGCATAGTATATATTTTTGTTCTCATCGTGCCAGGTTAATCATTATTATTAAGGATAGTTTCGAAGTCCTCTTACTCGCTATGACTCTGTCGCCAGGAACGGTAGACATTTAGTGTATCTTGATGGAGCATTCTGAGCCAGCACTCGCGCCGTTGTTCCAGACATTGCCTACTACAAGGGTGTTAGGTCCGAAGATCTCCAGTCCTCGTTCAAACGGGGTCAAGATCCAATCGCATAGGGAAATAGGACCTCTTGACCCCTCGTCAGCAATAAGGAGTTTTCCTCTTGGGCTACTTCTGGCCTGACTAGACGCGAAGCATCCAAAAATTGCTTCGCCATAGCCCGCCGTACCAGGAACCGTAGACAAGTGGTACATCTGGTCTTCGTCAGCTATCGTCTCCCTCCAACGAGAGTAGTTAGGCCCGCAATTACGGTCCCCGTGGTTATTCGCGTCGCATCGAGCACTCTATCGGGATACTTATCGCACGTGTCCCGTGAGGGAGCCACGGTTGCATCTCGTCACACGTGTTCCCTAGCCTGTGGAGATACGTGGAAGCAAAGCCCGCAACACGGACAGGCCGAATTCAAAGACGGCTCGCCTCCTCAGACGGAGCTTAGAGAAAATTTGCGTAATGGGGTGAGAGCGGGCACGGGGTGAAAAAGAGTTGTCGGCGGTCGAAAGAGAAGGTGCGCGATGCCCTTGACGAGGGTGTGAATAAGTGTGTCTCAAGTGGCTCGAGTGGCTGCGCTATCAGTCCGGCTTAGCGCCATGGGCGAAAATTAATCTCCCGCGCGTGTATCTCGCCCCGTATCCGTGTATCCTTCTCACGCCTCTGTGCAACACACGAACACAGGCTTAGGCGGTGGATCGCTGCAGTGACGCGTTTCCTGGCGCATAAGCGCTTCCGACGGAGCAGAAGATCACAGAAATCGCGGCGAGCGCAAGTGAGAGAGAGGATCGTGGCGGAAAATTGTCGAATAAGTGGCTGAATTGCGGAGTTTCGACGTTTAGGCTACGGCGATTCAAAGGAGCTTGGGAAATTTCAGAGATTTTCCTGCCACATTTTTCCTGCAGCGCTGGAATTTCGTTCTTTTTCCGCGTGCGGATTATAGCGTGCGAGGGTTCGACGGGAATTTGTCGAGAGACGGTGAGCTTTTCGAAATTTAAACACGTAGGGGGGACACGCGCGAGTCGATCATTTGGCAAATCGATTAATACCGCGATAAAATACGAATTTGTTTGAAATATGGAGAATTAAACATCTATCGATTAATGTTTTCGCATGAAACTAAAAGGAAATTAAAAAATTCTAGGATTTATCTGTTTCGCCTTTCTGTATACACACGTGCTAATTCTTCGATTGATTCTGAAACTTCTAAACCTGCCAGAGTGAAGGGTTTCAAATTTATTGCAAACTTGAAATTATTTTTAGCGAAATTAATTTTATCGTACAATCTTCGTTATTTCTATCCGAGTACGCTATATAATATAAAGTGTACATTATAGCTCCATAAATCTAGTGTTAAATGTACGGGAAAATTGGAACGAATATTCATGCATAATGTTTCGAAATTGCAAAGGGGCAAATATTTTTGACCTTTTTTCTCTTTTTCCCTCTTTGAATGAAATTCTTGGATATCGGGCATGGGGAAAATGTTGGTTAAAAAAAGATTGAATGACTATTTGGGATCGAGGCTCGGTTTCAAGAGGAATATTTGTATAAATGAATTCTAGGAATGCAGCACGCGCGCGCATGGAATACCTTTAAAGGCGTAACGTGATAAAGGATTTAAAGCTGACAAATACAGGAGGATCAAAATTCGGGATAAAATTATTACTCGCGTTCGTCGCATTATTTTTTAAATATATCCCACTTACTTTTAAATGCGAATAACCCTGATATAACGCGGGACTGAAATAAACGGGGAAATTATTGTCTCGGAAAAACTTTCTGTTTGTACTTAGTCTCTGCATAATCCGACGTAATCTTGCGTAATACGATTTTTATAATACCACGTTTTCCTGTAATACGGGGATCATCTGTATGCAATTGTGAGATACGTTTTGTCGAGTGCGAAATTAGGATGTTCGTCCGAGAGAAGTATAATTGCGTGAAACGTCGTCTTTAGATAATATATTGAATTCTGTCGATCGATTAGGTTAACGATAAATATCCATGAAAAAGAGAAAAAAAAGATGTGCAATTTCGGGGAACGTAAATGTACTATGCATTTATGTATGGAAGTAAAAATAGTATTATTTATTTTATCCATGTTTGATATTCGCAATAATAAATTTTCAACCCTATGCTCTCGAAAAATATAGTTTTCGTCACCAATGCGAATTATTAGCATAATTTTCGAAATTTCCATTACAAAGATATTCCCTTTGTACGATCGATGAATCCATGCAGGAAATGAGGTGCTGCAAATGAATTTTCGAGGCTTACAAGGCACGAAATCCGTCGTTGCCTTAAATAAAGGGGTAATTATTTCTCACTCGATGCCACCGTCAAGTAGTACAAACCCGTGATCTACAAGCCGGTGGACAGATCCAGGATCCCATTACACGGCAGGCCTCTAATTGTCCCCGCAATTCAAATGGACTGATGTACGTACCCTAAAATAGGAGTACAGGACGTGAAATTGATTAACTGGTTAGACAACGTACATCGTACCATGCTAAAACGCACGTAAAGCTGTGTAACGTGCCTACGTGCGTTGCATCGGTGTTCAACGACGTTCTGTTCGCCGCTTACCAAGTTTCTCACCCATCACCCCCTTTATGAAATTACGCATCTCTGCTCGAGCCATGATAAAACCCCCTTTGTTCCTCCATTCGAGATAGACGAAATAAAATTCGTTCGAACAGATACCGTTGATTGTCTGGTGAAATAGCTACGGATCCCAGTTGGAACGGGACTTCTAGCATTCGCGAAATTTTTGCTGTTTGGCTGGGAAAAGGTAGTGACAAATTGCTTGACAAAATTTTACGATATTAATTCTTCGAGATATCGAAATATTAATTTCGTGGAATCATCCTTAGTTTCTGATATTTCTGAAAGTATAATTATTATGCAAAAATTTGGACGGTGAATTTTATTCTTTTAAATATCCTTATTTTCTAATAGCGACAGAACTGTATCTATGTTGTTTACTACGTTTCTCTATTCCTACCAAAGATGATTAATTTAGTTTGCTTGCTTACATAGAGATTAGATGTATACAGATGCATTTAATAAATGGTTCCGCTCTTATTGACGATACGAACATACAGGATTAACAATTACTGAAGAATAATTGTAATAAATCGAATATGCCTAGCTCTATGCCGAAAAATTCGCGAAGATAACGACGAAGAGGGAAATTTTTCGTTCAACTGCGTCCAGACGACTCTTCGTCGGATTCTGCACGGTCGGCGAATTTCTCGCGCAACCCTCGGAATTATCGCGAAATTTATTCGCCGAATAGGGATATCGTATTCACGCACAACGTTTATAACTCGTGGATAATCTTATCGATTTAGAGGATGCCCCGTAAAGCGCTTTCTAATTCAGCGTTCGATCAGCGCGTTTCAGGATTACGTTTCCCGACATCCTCGGAAATGAAATATTCGTGGATTCGATTTTCCGCCCGGCCGTCGGAGATTGCACGATACCGAGATGTATATTCTCGAGGAGCGTCGTAAAGGTGACGTAAACGGGCCAGAAAGCCGGTGTCAACACGGCGCGAAAGGAAAGCCATGGGTCCGTGTTGATTTAGGACCGGTAGACGACAAACCTCCGCCAGGAATGTGGGCTAGCCCTTGCGCGACACGTGTTATAAGATCAATATTTTTTATTCCGATAACCTGCAATGTTTTTCCACGCGTCACGGGTTGCCGGTGACGGGACAGGGGATGTTTTGAATCCGCCGAAACCGGTGGAAGGATTTAACGCGTGAAACCTCGATACATGGGACAACGCTCGTTTCCGGTCCACGAGTGTTCGTCAAAACGAATCCCTAAATCCAGGTGAAGATTAGAGTAAAAATGTTCGTAGATTAAGGTAGAACGAATTTTGACGTAATTCAAAAATTCACTTTAAATGGTACTCATCTATGCACACCCCATATATATATAGTAAATTATTAAAAGTAACAAACTGGTCTGGAAAAAATTTCTTTAATTTAAAAAATATCGGTTGTAAAATATGACGAAATTGTTTCTTAATTTTGCAGACTATATAAGGGTTAAAGAGGATTCGAAAGAATTACAGAATCTCATCTGCTGGTTGGAAGAAATATTTCTTTACCTAGAAATATAATAAATTCTTCTATATCCTTCATTTTCATGAAGACATTGATTTCCCTGCAGAATTCTCTCTCAACTTGGCTCCCGGGTCGTTTTTGATCCAATCGTGTTCCGGACATTCAAATAATTTCCTAATCCTTAGTCGAACTCGGGGAATTTCTAATTTTAATTCCCCCATCGAATGTTCGTTCCACTCAAAATTGGAAAACTGTTTTAAAGTGGCGGGGGTCGCGATTGGATTGAAAAAAGCAGGGGATCAGTATCGGGGTTAATTTCCCTCCAGTGTCACGGGTGTTTAATATTCAGAACGTTGAGTTTCCTCTTCCAATTCGTTTCATAGACTCAATCGATAAGATCTGGATTAAGTTACATAACGCGATTAAATTATACCGAATATAAACGGAACGAATTTTCTATTCTCTTCTTTCCTTAATTACACAAATTTTAGATAAATTTTGCAAAAATTGCAAAATCAAGATTTCATACGAATCGATGAGAAACAGAAGCTCAAAACAAAGACCATTCGATAAGAAGTATCACTCACCTAACTCGGAATTGCGAATTTACAATGCAAGCTGCAGGAGCCTTCGGGAAGCTTCCAAGACAGGTAACTGGGAAGCTACCATAAACCTCTTCTACCCTGGGGGACCACGCATCCCACGATTCGAAGGTTATTGGTCCAACCTGGAACTCGTATGATGTGCAATAGATCATTCCCCGACAGCGATTTATTCAGGCCCATCGCAGATATCCTGGGACCTGCGCCACCCACAGGTCACCCGGAGTGAAACTGCGTCCAGACCCATTATTCTAGCCTTGACATCCGAATCATACCACCTCTGATTACGCTACCCAGCATCGCGCTGTGGTATCTAGGTATAATAGGTTGCCAGATATTACTTCCCCAATTCCTGATTACTCCATCGGATATTTTATTTCGATACACTGTCAAACGTGACACCGCGACAAAGTTACGAGCAGAAGGAGGTTTCCGCTGCGCGCGAAGAAATTATTCAGCAAAGGGACATCGATAGCGGGGCAGGAATATAAATTCGAAGGATAGGAAAGAAAAGATCCTGCCAGACAGTTTTAAAGTCCTCTCGCTGCGACTCGTGTATTTTCAAAGAATAGCCACATTCTCGGACGCGTTCGAGGAGAAAGAGGGGCCAGCAGCTAAAGAGGAAGCTGGTTCTTTTGCATTTTTCAATTTCCATCAGTCCCAGGGCTGCTTTATCGCCGGCTAAGGGAAGCCTTTTTATGGAGGACAATCACCGCGAAACATCTGCGGCACAGGCTCGCGGGATTTATACAGGCGGTGCAATTTGATTCATCCCACGTTTAAGTAGCACACGGAAATAGATGTCATTCTTGTCGATACGAGGTGTCGTCCTTGTCGATCAATAACGTTATTCCCGATGGAGGGTGTACGCGCGTTCAATTCGAGATACAGCGCACCAGGGACCGTAATTCGGCATTGGTTGCGATCGAAATCGTGTAACTGTCGCTCAACTATAATTTTCACTAAGCTCGCCGATTAATAACCACTTTTATTTCGGGCGAATTAATATCGTGACATATCATTCCAGAGTTATATTCAACATCGGTCGAAACGTCTGACTTTTTCACTTTCATATTTATTGCGATATCGATATCGATTTGGTCTAGGGAGAAACCTAATTACATACCTTTGTTCATTATCTGTTGAATTTAATCTCTGTCTTGTAGCTTCGGATGACTTCCGGTTTCCATGTACCTTGGGTTCGTGCGATTTGATCTGGTGATTTATAATAATTGTTGGATAATTATTAGAAATAAGGTGTGGTAATAAGACGATCTTTGGTCTTACAGTACGTAATGTAATCTTATCAGTTGCACGTTTACAGGCAGATAAATCGATCATCTGAAAATCGCGTGAACGATGGCCCTTGCCCTTCTATAATCATTCTTATATTAAGTAAGGATTGATGTCGACGTTGCCATAAATCGCAGGTTCTCGGCAATAATTTAATTATAGAAACATATCAATGGGAAAATAAATTAACATCTGCAACGATTAATCGAAAGAATAGAATCATGAGATTCTTCGATACCATGGAAACTTTCTTGACCAATCGATAGTTCCGGTCGCCAAGGGCTCAACTTCTCGACAAAGTCTGCTCCGTTGCACACACTCGACAACGATATCCACTTTTAACACATGGAGGATAGAAGTACCCCTATATTTTGCCCCGCGTGGAAGGGGAAAAAGCGAGGGTAGAGGGAAGGCAAGCGACTAATCGCGCCCCAAGGTAAACACCAGGCTGCCGTTTCCGTTCCTTACTCTTTGAAGCGTAAACGAAGATCGTATCTCCGGCAGGAATTAATTAATTCGCCGTTAAGAAGCTTCATTATCGCGGAACAATCGGCTCGTCGGAGACGTCTCGCGCAGATCCGCGATGCATTAAGCAATTTGGTTACACTGGTCCCGGAGGAACCGCGAAACGAGTTGCTGGAGGACCCTCGCCCCAGCCGGGGCTGCTCTGCCGAGGGTTCGCGATGCTGTAGGTACGGTGTAGGTTGCGCAACCCGAGAGATTGTCAAAATTTCGCCGGGTGACAGGTACAAAGGGGTGGTCGAAGTTACGAGAGAAAAGGATGGTACAGCCGGTGGTGGTGCTCGAGCTTCCGCGAGACCTCGAAATCTTTACACCCTGGTACAAAGGGCTCTACGGTTTGGGAGGTTTAAACCTGCTGCTGGCATTTAATGGCGTCTGTAAGTTATACCTCGGAGAGAGAGAGAGAGAGACGGAAAGAGAGGAGGATCGAGCGAGAGAGACGAAGGATGGTAGGGTGAAGCACGTAGCCCACGGACTCGGCTGAGATCGAGGAGTAGAAACGGCAGAAGAGGGTCGAGTGGATGCGAGTTGTAAAGATAGACGGCTGGAATAAGACGAAAGAAAGCAGAAGAAAAGAGAGAGAAGGGGAAGAGAGAGGAAAAAGGGAAACGGTGGTAAGAATGGAGAGCGAGAGAGCGCGATGGGAGAGACGCAGTTGGCAGCTCCCACACAAATTACCTAAGAAAGCGCTTCTTCGAGTATCAGTTAGGGTTTAGTTCTCAATCTCTAGACTGCGCCGTGGCCTCGGTCTTTTTCTGCGGCAAGGGGATAAATTTCGTAACCTGTCAGGTTAAATCTTCCGGTCGAACCGCAGGTCCTCCAGGACTTGCCACGTTCTATCACCGATGCTTCCTTCCCTCTGTCTCCCTTTCCGCCGTTTTTCCGAATCGTGCCGCGAACATCATCGAAATCCGGATCTCCCTGATCGAATTACGGGCAAAGAAGGGTCCGATTCCTGCCCGTTCCACTCTCCTGCTCCAGACGGTTCGCCACGACCCCTCGTGGTCATCGAGAAACGAACGGTGTTTCATTAGGAAGGTTACAATTCAGGTTCAACCTTGTTACGATTCCGGGATTGATCCCTGGCCATCTGATAGCACGGGTAAAACGATTAGCGTCCTGTACAGCGCTGTCATGAGAGGCTGAGACAAATTTCTATGTCGCGTGCATTCTGCTACTGCGTGTCATGGAACTCTGGAAAGTCAATAAAAAATTGTCGCATTACCGCCAGGCTGATGGTCGACGGGCCTAACTCGCGGGACACGAATCGCGATTGGCTAATTGTTCTTTGCGCAGAAATTCTCTGGGGAAATAATTCTTTCCGTGGTTACGACACTCCGGGGATGACAGTGTCCTCGAGGAACTCGCTGAAAGCTGTCAAGCCTCGTCCTAGCGAGCTAACTTTTCGTCTCTCGCTTTGCGTTCTTACCCCTAGCAGCACATCGACTACCCCCTTCCTTCCCATTTACCTCTTCGAGGGTGAAAAAAGGAGAGGGAGATACGCTCCGTAGCTGTCGCATTATTCTCGTCGATCCACTGATTTGTCACTACTCTCTAGTCCTCGAAAGTCCGGCGTGGATTTCTCACCGATCACGTCCGGACCGAATTTCGAGCTTTCTCCACTCGAGGGAAGGCCGCTGATCAGCGGGATAAAGGACGTCCAAGTAAACAGGAAGAAAGTGCTTTTGCAGAGGCAAATAAAAGCACGACACCGCTCCATTCTTTCTCCTCCTCTCGAACATCCACGACCATGGAGATTACCAGTTTTATTTCGATATAATGCCACGTATGAGAGCGATGCAAGTGTCCCAGCACCCAAAAGGCACGTGAGTGTCCTTTTTCAGTCTGACCAAGTGCTTTCAGCGTCTCCTGTGGCTGTACGAACCAAGATGGTCGTCCTGTGCAGGTAAAAGGGTATGGAGGAATTTTGAGAATGGCTTCCTCTCAGCCTGAGCTAAAACGTTTCTATTCTGTCATTATGGGTGTAAATTCATCGCAATTCTGACGAAACTCCCTATTTTGACTCCCTATTTTAAATAACAATTCATTTTCGCTCTTCCTTGCGAAATAATTTCGAAAATCACTGTCATTTCAGACGTCTGGTTAAAATTCGCGATATTCGATTCATCGTTCGTGATTGCATAGTTCTATTTACACGGGCTCGGTAAATATGCAGTTAGCATAGCGCGAAATAGAATATTCGATAATTAGCAAGCCGCAGTAGCATCGGTACAACATCCACCATCCGACTTTTATCAAAAATGCGAAAACATCCGGCGAATTAAATCTCCTGGGTCAGCCGCCTGTCCGGTTCCCGAAGTTAACCCCCGAAAATACGCGTTGCATAATTTAGCGTGTGCCTGGCGAATGGTGGCTCTCGAAGCTGAAAGAACGCACGGTCTATGGAGACGTAAGGCACGCCTCGGAGAATGAGAAGGAAATTCAGCGGACTCGAAAGCACGTAATAAAACCAATAACTGGCTTGGTCCGGTCCATCTAATACAGGGTCACTTTCGATCCACCCTCGCGGCGATTCCCTGAATTTCTCTTGGCACTGCCATTTGGTTTTATCGTTCTCGTGCTTTAAGCTCATCGGGTAAGTGCTGGCCGGCTCTCGCATGGGACGTCAAAAACGTCGATCGAGCCTTTCATTCGGTTCGATCAACGGAACCCCGCTACGACGCAGCCAACCGTCAGCCTCGAGTTTTACGACAAAAGGACGGAAAAGACCGGGGATGGAGGACCTGACTTCCGGTTCCCGTGCTGTCTCCCACCTCTCCCTTCCGTCCCGTGCCGACGTTCGGCTGCCACCTCTGTTTTCTCGGCTCGCACACCGCCGGCTCCTTTTGTTCGCGAATTCCCTGATTTTCGAAACTCGCTGTTTAGCTGGGAACTGCGCGGAAACGAGTCGCCAAACAGTCTTGGATAACGGAGCCGCTTTTAGTTTCCAGCATTCGGGGCATTTAGAATGGAAAATTGAAACCTTCGTGCGACGACGAGGAAATCGGGGTCGTGCGTTTAGGTGGAATTAGAGGGGCAGCAAATCGGGGAATTATTTTATCCAGCTACGTAATTACTCGTTTGTCGCGGTAAATGCCCGGTCACGATTGGTGTCTCGTTGCAATAGTTGCGAAATTCGATATAATTTTTGAGAAAAAAAATTTATATTCGATACGACGATCGATTATGATTGGTACCTCGTTGGAGGGTTGCAGCATTTTGGTAGACTGAGGTATAATTATGCGACGATTATTATTAATGAAGATAATTCGAAATGAGGATTTTTCAGTGAGGGTTAGGTATCGAATTCTTGGAGCCACGTGAAAATATTTATACCGAACGAGGAAAAGACGTGTATTTTTATCTAAAGGAGATTTCAACGTCGAAATATGAATTCTGGAGAGAAAAAAAATTTCCATCCGTCAATCCTCTTTAATTCGAGTTACAATGCGACGTAATTCTAATGGAGGAGGGATTCCGCTGGAGGGCCGCGACATTGCCGATGATTCTCGAAATAATTATCCAGCGGCGCGGGAAAAAGTAAACGTAATTATTAAATTATCAGACCAGCACGAGGGGTGGCGGAATTTAAAGCGTCAATACGAAAATTACCGGCTGCGAGATTTGCACGTTCTCGACGGGCTTTTCGAGAGGTTGGAAATCAAGGAAACGTGACCCTTCATCCGCGCTCGGCTGCCTTGCGTGCGAACCGCGTATGAGTACCGAAATAAAATTAGAAAAAAGAGAGAGAGACAGGCAGAGAGCGCGAGAGGGAAAACGCGGCGGAAAAAAGAAAGGGTGGAAAAAGGAGGAAAAAGATGGAGGCAAAGAGGCAACGACTCGTTGAAGCTCGCGTCATCGACGCGTCTGCGGCCACGAAACCACGTACCGGCAAACATGTTAATCATTCCCAACACGCTGCCGCGACCGGACGAGAACGGCGTATCGTCGCGTTAACACCCGTAATTAAATTAAAAAATTTAAATAACCCCCGTGACGGCGGTCGCCAGACGGGAATCTGCCCCGTCTCTTACGACCACCTTTCAACGATTCAGCCTCCATCGGTTCTCCGGCCGTACTCTTCCTTTTTCCACCCTTTCTCCTTTCCCTCTTTCACCCTTCGCCGCGACCCTCGTTTCAACGACTGGACCGCTCGAAGAGAGGAGAGCGAGAGGCAGAGGACGTAATCATTTCGCCCAGCGTTTGCTGA
>NW_016931469.1:15746-78438 GCF_001483705.2 Eufriesea mexicana
GACGACGCTGCTGGAAAAGGGTAATGCGCCTCCGAGAGCCAGATATAAGGAGTTCCTCCGCGTTCCTCCGAGTAATGAAGCAGATATGCAAAACTGCGTTTGGACCTGGCTCTATCTCTTATTTTTGCGACGGTCCATCTCGCTGTTTTCCCGCTCTCCTCCCTCCCTTTCGCGCCACTGTCTCCTTCGCTTCTCCGTTTCATCCACCTCGTCCTGCTCCAGCTGTCCGTCTTTCGTTGCGAGACGACTCACCCCGGCCCACCCGGCCACCCTCTCCGTTTCCTGGACCTTTCGTTCTCCACGGCCGGAACGGAATAAAAGAGGCGTAATGCCTCGCTATTTGCATATTAAATTTGCCCCTTCATCCGTACCACTCTATTCAAATGATTATTCTTCATCGTTCGCTTTAGCGGAGTGCCAGCGTGGAGAGAGGAGAGTGTGGCCGAGGTCCGGGGTTAGGGAAACGCGGCAGGCTTCCTCTGGGAAGCTTCAACGTTTCAATCCGTCCGGGTGCAGGCTGCGTCCCGACACCTCGCTCTCTCGCCGAGTAATTGCGAGGAAAAGCAAAATTTTACGTCCGATTTACGGCGAAAATTCGCAATAAGATAGGAATTCGAACGAAACGCCCCGCGTCTCGCTATCCCTGGTCGGATTCCGCGATAGTCCACTAACGTTTCCACGGATTCCTTCTTTCCCCCGGGGTCAACATGCATTCGATTCTCGTGTAAATTTACTCGAAACCGGGGGTCAAAAGATGCAGGCTAATTAGCGTGAAGACGAAACCACGTGTGCTCGTTATGGAGCAATGCGCGATTTATCGATGTTGGAGAAATATAGTGAGAAGTGTTTGTTCCTCGTTTTTAATAGTTTGTTATTGAGAATAAACTCAATGGATGGAAATTTATTGGAGAAGTAAATGGTCTTTGATATTTTCTGCCATGCTTCTACATTGACATTGAGATTGCTCTTTCCCGGCATTGAGGAATATTAAATAATCATCGTCGATTTTTATTTTAACACTGCAATTATTAATCGGTGAAATACAACTGAATGTACTATATACAAGAAACTTACCCTTGTTATATTACTTCAGCTATTAGTCTGTCAAAATTATGCTGTATTTAAATTAATATGTAAGTCTTGGGAACGCGTGGATAAAATTATTTAAACATCCAATGACAAATGTAGAATTCGTAAAATTGTAAATATAAACGTTAATTTTTTGCGAAACAACTGAATATTTGTGTTAATTGCGGAAAGAAAATATCTGAAACCAGCTATTTTGTAGAGTCCAATAATTTTGATATTAAACATAGGGTTATGTATAAAATAAATTATAATTTCGAAATTCAAATCGATAAATATGTAGCTTCACATTAGCAGTCGCTCATTCCGCTACAAGGAAAAATTATTTGAAATACTTCTGATCAAAAGAAATAATTTTGAACAAACTTTCATCAAGACTATCGTCCAATGAACCACGTATTTCATCAGATTCGTTTCTCTCTCTTAAACCACCCTCGTACCGCAGCCATGAATCACGTATCGAATGAATCATATCAACGACCTAGCATCAATCAGTTCACCTCTGTGAACAGTCACGGCGATACTAATTTTACCTGGTTTCGACCGATTTAAAACGACCTATATCGACAGTCAGCTCATAATGCCTTGGGTTCAAAAAAGAAAGAGGAACAAAGGGAAAAATCAGGGCAAACACATCGTGACGCGAACGAGGACGCGGCGCTGTTTAACCAGGATCGCGTAAAAGCCGACGGTACAGGGACCAACGAAACTTTATACAAAGTACAGGGATATTTATGCAAATCGTCGTTACCGGCTATGAAAGTGGCGCTTTCGCGGCGAAGGCCGCCGGAATGTAGGTTAACGACAGTGGTATTAGACCGCGCGAGTCAGACGCGATATCCAGTTAATCTCGTGTCGTTGCCCCCATTGTGCTTACATGTCATATTTACATACGACCATGTGTTATTAAATAAGGTATGGAAATCCAGGTTTAAGTAAGCAGGTTTCGTGGCTTAAGGCACAGCCAGGTAATTTCTGACGAATCGGTTGATTCTTTAATAGACTTTGTTGCTAAATGAGTGTTTATTTAATTCAAGTAACGATGCTTATGAACCATTGCGTGAATGTTGATTTTATATTTGCGAGTGTGAGAGTCTTTCGTCTATAATTGTGAAGTCTGTGATGTACATATCATACGCGAGAGTCCTGTCTAGGGTAAATATTTTGAAGAATGTTCTGGAACTGATGGTCATTAGAGGAAAGTCAGAGAGTTAGAATTGATAGGTGCAGCTGTTATTTTAGTGCTTATTATAAACAGATTACTCATTGGAATTGCTGTGACTAAACACTGCACTATGATGAATTATGTAGGATTTCTAGCTAGATTAATCCTATGCAGATATACGAGTCTAATAAACAACTTCTTTTTAATAATAAAACTGGTTTATTTAACATTAGAACTACCGATCTTTAATTGGCTACCTAACTATAACGTGCAAAGATTATAGTAATTTCAGCGATACGATGAATACGAGCGAATATATTGTAGAATGACGAATACCGGTCTCGAGACACCGAAAATTGTCGAAAGAACAAGAACGCGATAACACAAACCCAAAACTCGTAAACTGATTTAACTTAGGAAAAGAATACCAAGATAACGAAACGAAAACACGCAAAGACGCGCTCTTTTAAAACTCTCTTTCCAACACCAAGCGACTCACGCTTGCGCTGGTCACGACCGATTTCTAAGGACCCTGTTTTGGTTGTCAAGGACCACGATTTTATGCTTTCTTTAACCCACGCTTCACCTCCCCGCAGGGGAGCCACGCAATTTAATTTTGTTATATAGAATAACTTTTCGATTTGCTTCTCCAAGATATCGATCGGTTTACAATTTGTTTTTGTTGGCAATAGCCGATTCGCGATTTCTTTTGGTATCATACAATATCGATTACAGTTCTTTCTTAATACGAGTCGATACCAATTTTATTCTTAAAGCAGGTGTATGTGTTCGGGGATTGCAAAAAGGAAAATTCTGGGACCAGTCATTTCGACTGGGTTGGTAGTTCTAGTGTTAATTAACGTATTACGCTAAGTTCCTTTCAAGTCTAACTCTCAAACACACGATCCTCTATTCACCACGTCTCGACTTGCACCCTTACTTAACACTAGGTTTACGGACGCTATCTGTATACCTATTTCAAATTGACAGGTAAAGGAAAACACGTGCCTTCTTTTTAACGATTAGTTTAATTTAAAAACAATTATATATTATATTAACAGTCTTAATATAGATTAACTAAAACTGTTACCATCGTATAATTGGAAGAACCCTTCCATCAAATTGACAGGTTATTATTATCTCATCCGTTCGCACGCAGTCCAGGCATTGTACTAAACGCCTAACAAGTCGAAGCCGATGTCGCTGTTTATTATTCCCTAGATAGAGTTCTTCGCTGCTCGCCACCCCCAGTTATGCTATAGAAAATTCTCGTTACCTGCACACGTACAGTACGTAGAAGAACACGCGACGGATCGTGGATTCTACTGCTAAACTCTCGAGAAAAATGCCGCAAGGGTGAATTTAATCGCGATTTTAATACCTCGAGATTTTAACGAGTCTAGAAGCCGGAGCCATGCGCCATAGTAACACGAGGGTTGGTCTTTCTTGCGGCAGGTCGCGCGTTCTCTCGTTTCATTCGCGCATCGTCGCGCGTTCGAATTACCACGCACTTATCGCGACGAGACACACGCGCGTCGGGAAAGCCGGGAACGAGAGGACGAAAGCGTGTAAGAGCGCGGGAGAAAGCGGAGAGAAAAGAGGGAAAGCCCGTGCGGCCGATGTTAAGGCGTTTCAGTCTCCGTGCCGTCGCGTAATATGAGAAGATCACGCGATAAAGTTACAGTCTTCTCTTTGCTATCGTCTACACTGTTGTCGACGTCGGCGTCGTCGTCGACGACGAAGCGGTTGTTGTCAAAAGCCCCTTACCCACTCGACGACGCTGGAAAAACTGAGGAAGACGAGGACACGGTGGTCGGTTGGTGTGCGGCTGTGGTTGCGGTGTCGGTGGCGTGTTACGGCCAACGTGCACAGCCTCCATGGCGACCCAATAAGATCTCTCCCACAGGATGTAATGAAATCCTGAAAATCCCACAGACGCGCGACGACCGAGCTACCTAAATAGCCAGCCGAGCTTCGTGTTTTCGATGCTGATCCCACCCTTGCGGCCCTCGGAGGAGGGTTGCTTCGTTGGTTAAGTGATTTCCGATTTCGAAACGAAAGAGTAAGACGATCCTGGTTTTTATTCCATTCTTATTGCCAGGATTTTCTCCTTGTGTTCGGTCTGCATCGAACAGCGGAATCATTTCGAATTACGCTATATTGATTCGCATTGCTTTGGGTACATCGCGCATTGCTAGAAAATTTGGTAGCTCTAAGAGTGCTGGATGAGTATGAAAAATGGATATCGAATGGTCGCATCGAGATTATCGTGAGATTTTTTAAAGATTTTTTTCAGAATTTTGTGTAAGTATTATAAGAGATTTTCAGCTTGAAAGTTGTTTAACACGTTGACTGCGTGTTTGACTGTGTTTCCAATGAAATCTTCAGGCCACGAGTGCCGCTGCACTAGGCTTACTTTGTTAGGTACTCGCACCGATATTTTACTAATGCGAATCGTTTGTGGTTAATAATAATAATCTCCCATTCCGTTTGTTTCCATGGTATCATGCTTGTTCATTTGTTTCGATTGTTACATTCTCCAGGTTCTCACTTATCACCTTGCCACTCTACACGATCAGTTTGAATCTTTGCCGAGTAACGAGCTGTGTTGCGACGTCAATAATGCATGTTAGACGTGCCTTACCGTCCTTCTTGGGGATTAAAAATTATATATTATATATGTTAATACTATATTATATCATATTGTAGTATCGCAGGATTTTCACCTCGTGTATAGGTAACTTTAGTTTAGAAAGTCATGAAAGGTTCGAGGGCCAGGTCGGTCGGAAAAACCCCGGCGATGCGTCAGGCCCTTGGCATGACCATATTTGGTCATGTTGGGGTAGGCTTTTGGGGAAGATATAACAGAAGGCAAAAGTGGTTAGTGAATAGTTCTTGGGGGTCTTAGGAGTGATCGGAACAGAGTTGTGTAGAGAGAGGTTATTAGTTGTTAGTCGTTTAGTTGTATTTTCGTTGTGAGCCATTATTTTTAACTGTGAAATTGTCATTGTGTTGTCGAATTGCGTTGTAATCTTAAGTTGTAGTTGATATATGTTATTTCGTATGCTTAATCGTCGCTATACATTGTTAACCATTGTTATTACTAATAAATTGTTCTATTATTTACCACCTACCATAGTCTCTAGAATATAAGGTTTGCATTCTAAATAATTTTCTTAATAAACCATTTTCGTATTACTTCTTTAATAATTCGATAGTTTTATTACATCCTACGGAATATCTTTTCAAATATCTATAACGATCCTTTGTAAGTAGTCAAATAAGAGTCACTCAGATACTGATGACGCGGCCTGACGAGAAACTTTGCTGTCATCCGAAGTGACGTCAACGTGTTAATTAAATTATTTTTTCACTGGATTCTCTTCGAAATTTTAGGAGAAAAAATCGTGGCCTGACGAGAAACTTTGCTATCATCCGTAGTGACGTCAACGTGTTAATTAAATTATTTTTTCACTGGATTCTCTTCGAAATTTTAGGAGAAAAGAATTGCGAATAATGGTGAATTTATTTCTGGTGCAGGCGAAATTAAATAAGTATCATACTACTTAGAGATAGTGGAGTGATCCTGGCTCGAGAATTAAAGATAAAAGATTGCATCGCAATGACATTCCACGTAAAAGATGATGATAAAATAGTCTCGCATTTTTGACCCATCCCCTACTATTTAACAGTCACATCAGATAGCACTTGCCGTGGAACAGCCCATGAATAATTCACTCTTACATAACTACGCAATTCCAGAAATTCCGTCTCTCATCGCTTACAAGCGATCTAATCTCGTTTACGTTAATAACTCGAATGAAATTAAAATTTTCACCGTTGAAAGTAAATTAGTCCATACCAGATTGATCACCCAGTAGTGTCGAAATAGCGTATATTCGATGGCAAAACTCCCCGGAAAAACAAGAATCCCGATAAAACGGAAGATAATCCTCGATCAAAGCTCGTAATCCCGCAAACCCATTATGTTATTCAAAAACAAATTTCCTGCACACCACATGCACTCGTTCCACACGATCATTCCACGCACACGCGAGGGTATCGGAACACACGCTCGTAAATGGCGGTTTGATATTAGTCGGGCTGCAGGAATCGTGAGGGAATACAGCATGGCGACCAGCGATTCGAGCCAAGGACTCGGTTGGTATTTTATAGTCGGTCCCTTTTTGCGAATCGAAATAACCAAAGCTCGCGCGAGGCAAGAAGCGTCGATATAAATTTCCGAAGGCGTGTGCGGCGACCGCGTCCTCGTAATCCTGTTGTACAATCCTGGCAATACCTTCTTCTTAGCGTGGGCAAGAAAGCGAGCTGCAACATAGCAGTCGTTGCATCCTATGAAATGTAACAATCCTACAGCTCGGTATTAAATTTCCAAGGATTTCGTTTATCAGGAACGCGAAGCTGGCTCAGAGAGGGAGTAACGAATTGGGCCATTTGGTATAGCTTCGACGCGTTAATCAGTGTTTAAAATCATCCGCTTTTTGTCTCTCTTTATTCGTCACTGTCGCAATGATGGGGAGTGTTACGTGAAAGTTCAGGTCCGGCGTAGGTCGGTATTTTTGTACGAACCGGTACTTTATGCGTGGTTCGCGTGCTAGCTGTAAGAAGATTGAAATCAGCCCGATAAATCAGCCGCTTTGCTGGAAGGATTACGCTGAATTTCACTCGAAAACGATAGGAAAGTTTTAAAATGCGCGTATCGCAATTGGGCGGCCGCCAAATTGTATCCGAGTTAGCCCCCAGGAAATTGTTGAATCGTTACAACCCTCTGAGTGCCAAACACACCGAGCGATCGCTACACGCTAATTGAATATACGTGTTAGATCTATGTCACTCGGCTGAAAAAAGCTGCGTTTTTTCGCGGCCACGCGATGAAAACACAACAGCGGGGGTGCGTTTGCCTCGTTACACGTGCCCCGTCTATTTTCCCAATTTTTATTCCATCTCGATCCGTTTCGTCGTGCGAATTTTACTCGATCATCCCTGTGTAACGTGTAACCGCGAAACAAGCAATCTAGAATGGGGGGCGGGGGAAGGGGGCAGGGAACGTCCCAATTTAACGAAACTATTCGATCCTCATCGGGCACAAACTCTCTATGTCTACCCGGTAGATGAACGATGCTTCGAAGTTAGACTCATCGTGGTCCCAGAAGATAGATAATGCTGCATACATTTTAACATATCTCGCGAATTTTACTGGATCATTCTTGTCCAAAGAGTAATTCCAAAATGGAGGAAGCAAGAAAAGGTTCGGGAAATGTCAAAATTTGGCAGAATATTCGATTCTAATCGAACACGAACTCTCTATGTCTATCCGGTAGATGAACGATGCTTCGAAGTTAGACTCATCGTGGTCCCAGAAGATAGATAATGCTGCATACATTTTAACATATCTCGCGAATTTTACTGGATCATTCTTGTCCAAAGAGTAATTCCAAAATGGAGGAAGCAAGAAAAGGTTCGGGAAATGTCAAAATTTGGCAGAATATTCGATTCTAATCGAACACGAACTCTCTATGTCTATCCGGTAGATGAACGATGCTTCGAAGTTAAAGAATTGCGAATAATGGTGAATTTATTTCTGGTGCAGGCGAAATTAAATAAGTATCATACTACTTAGAGATAGTGGAGTGATCCTGGCTCGAGAATTAAAGATAAAAGATTGCATCGCAATGACATTCCACGTAAAAGATGATGATAAAATAGTCTCGCATTTTTGACCCATCCCCTACTATTTAACAGTCACATCAGATAGCACTTGCCGTGGAACAGCCCATGAATAATTCACTCTTACATAACTACGCAATTCCAGAAATTCCGTCTCTCATCGCTTACAAGCGATCTAATCTCGTTTACGTTAATAACTCGAATGAAATTAAAATTTTCACCGTTGAAAGTAAATTAGTCCATACCAGATTGATCACCCAGTAGTGTCGAAATAGCGTATATTCGATGGCAAAACTCCCCGGAAAAACAAGAATCCCGATAAAACGGAAGATAATCCTCGATCAAAGCTCGTAATCCCGCAAACCCATTATGTTATTCAAAAACAAATTTCCTGCACACCACATGCACTCGTTCCACACGATCATTCCACGCACACGCGAGGGTATCGGAACACACGCTCGTAAATGGCGGTTTGATATTAGTCGGGCTGCAGGAATCGTGAGGGAATACAGCATGGCGACCAGCGATTCGAGCCAAGGACTCGGTTGGTATTTTATAGTCGGTCCCTTTTTGCGAATCGAAATAACCAAAGCTCGCGCGAGGCAAGAAGCGTCGATATAAATTTCCGAAGGCGTGTGCGGCGACCGCGTCCTCGTAATCCTGTTGTACAATCCTGGCAATACCTTCTTCTTAGCGTGGGCAAGAAAGCGAGCTGCAACATAGCAGTCGTTGCATCCTATGAAATGTAACAATCCTACAGCTCGGTATTAAATTTCCAAGGATTTCGTTTATCAGGAACGCGAAGCTGGCTCAGAGAGGGAGTAACGAATTGGGCCATTTGGTATAGCTTCGACGCGTTAATCAGTGTTTAAAATCATCCGCTTTTTGTCTCTCTTTATTCGTCACTGTCGCAATGATGGGGAGTGTTACGTGAAAGTTCAGGTCCGGCGTAGGTCGGTATTTTTGTACGAACCGGTACTTTATGCGTGGTTCGCGTGCTAGCTGTAAGAAGATTGAAATCAGCCCGATAAATCAGCCGCTTTGCTGGAAGGATTACGCTGAATTTCACTCGAAAACGATAGGAAAGTTTTAAAATGCGCGTATCGCAATTGGGCGGCCGCCAAATTGTATCCGAGTTAGCCCCCAGGAAATTGTTGAATCGTTACAACCCTCTGAGTGCCAAACACACCGAGCGATCGCTACACGCTAATTGAATATACGTGTTAGATCTATGTCACTCGGCTGAAAAAAGCTGCGTTTTTTCGCGGCCACGCGATGAAAACACAACAGCGGGGGTGCGTTTGCCTCGTTACACGTGCCCCGTCTATTTTCCCAATTTTTATTCCATCTCGATCCGTTTCGTCGTGCGAATTTTACTCGATCATCCCTGTGTAACGTGTAACCGCGAAACAAGCAATCTAGAATGGGGGGCGGGGGAAGGGGGCAGGGAACGTCCCAATTTAACGAAACTATTCGATCCTCATCGGGCACAAACTCTCTATGTCTACCCGGTAGATGAACGATGCTTCGAAGTTAGACTCATCGTGGTCCCAGAAGATAGATAATGCTGCATACATTTTAACATATCTCGCGAATTTTACTGGATCATTCTTGTCCAAAGAGTAATTCCAAAATGGAGGAAGCAAGAAAAGGTTCGGGAAATGTCAAAATTTGGCAGAATATTCGATTCTAATCGAACACGAACTCTCTATGTCTATCCGGTAGATGAACGATGCTTCGAAGTTAGACTCATCGTGGTCCCAGAAGATAGATAATGCTGCATACATTTTAACATATTTCGCGAAATTTACTGGATCATTCTTGTCCAAAGAGTAATTCCAAAATGGAGGAAGCAAGAAAAGGTTCGGGAAATGTCAAAATTTGGCAGAATATTCGATTCTAATCGAACACGAACTCTCTATGTCTATCCGGTAGATGAACGATGCTTCGAAGTTAGACTCATCGTGGTCCCAGAAGATAGATAATGCTGCATACATTTTAACATATTTCGCGAATTTTACTGGATCATTCTTGTCCAAAGAGTAATTCCAAAATGGAGGAAGCAAGAAAAGGTTCGGGGAATGTCAAAATTTGGCGGAATATTCGGACTCTCTTCGACCACCCCCAAGCTAAACAGAGCTCGGAGGTGCACAAAGGGATGCTCAAAAATGGAATTGCGTCGGGCACGAAGCACGAGCCGTTAATTAATGGGAGAAAGTAGAGAATGGCTGGTACATTTAAACATCGATCGTCGATCTTGGCGTTATACGAACGAACGAAAGAGAGGATGGCGAAGGTGGGACAGGAACAGATCGCAATACTCGGCGCACGTGTCTCTTGTCCCTCGGATAAAATCTGACCGATCCCGGCAGACTGCCGGTTTTCCAGGCAGTCCGACACATCGATCACGTGCACGCCTAATAGCAGCACGTGTTGGTGATTACGCTCGAGGGACTGTGGCTAGATCGGGTCTAGGTAATTGCCTGAGCATCGAGCTCCCACCAGCCAGCCTCCGATCTCCATCCGCCGTACCGGCAAACCCCCGTACACACCAGAATCACCCCGCATGTACGACCATCGATGGTATAGCCCTGCTACGTACGCGATTGATTGGTTAACATGTCTGGCTGGCCTCCAGTCTGGCCTTGATTATCTATCTCTCCACCCTGTCTGCAGCTTACTCACCTCGGTCCACTTTCTCTCTTGCCTCTCTGCCACTTTCCCGCCCCTCCTCCGTCCCGTATCATTCAAATTGCGGTATTAAATCTCCCCTCCACCTCCATGCACCCCTTTCCCAAAAACTCTCCTCCCAGAGCACCATGAAAATCCCGCGTTTCGCCCTGGTGCCGCGTAATCGAGCCTGGCGTAGATCTCCACCGTTCCGCGAGTTCTTTCTTAACTCCTACCCGAATTTTCCTTATCAATTTACTCCCTCTATCTCGCGTGCTTGCTTCCGATGGGGACGTAGATTGGAATGGAAAATGGCTGGAATTTGGGGTACAAAATTTCGCTACCTTATGCGATGTTCTTTCCTCTTTTCCTTTTTAAGGCGAATTTATGTTCCCTGGTTATAAGGAAGGTTGATTATACATACCGTTTCGCAATAATATTATTACCGTGTAAAATATACGAGTGGAGCAACCTGTTACGCCAGTTGCCTCAGATAACTAGAGCAAACGCGAGGTAATTCCGTAATCTATTATTTTCGACAACTTGGCTGCGTGAAACGGCGCATAGACCTTGAAAATAATCGCGGCAGCCACTCTTAAAACAATTACACAGGCTGTCTGGACCCGCGCCGAGCCAAAGACACCCCCGTCCGAAAGTTGAATAGCCCCGAATTGTCCTCGGCGGTGTTTGCTGTCGGCTAGGGCCCATCCTTTCCGCGCGTGTTCAACGAGAGACGTCAAACGACGCGCGACGAGAAAAGGAGAGAAAGCAGAGGGCGCAGACTTACGTGTCCCCAGGTGTGCCGGCGCTAAAAAGCGTTATGGAAGGTAACTGAAAACGGCACGCAGGGGCGCCCGGTGTCTTTCACAAAAGAAAGGAGGCGCGACATCCTCCGGCCGTCTCCCTTCCGAGGCGCGTTTTATTTTCGGCTCGCAAAAGGGAGGCATTTTTCCACGCAGTCTGAACACGTAGGCTAGGGTAGGTGTAGGTGTCTATTAAAGCACAAGAGTGACATAATACTCGCCACTTAAAAAGGGTTGCCGTGTGACCAGACAGCGAGAGGGTGTCTGGTGTCTCAAGAGCCCCACTCTACGGTGCACCATGCACATCCACGATCTTCTCCCTTGCGCGTTGCGTTAAGACAAACGCCCGCCTGTACATACGCTATCTGCGTGTATCAGCATATACGAGTGCACGTGAGAGTGATTCAATGCGACGATATATGCACGCGTCGCGGCATCGATCCGTCGTTGATTTAATCCAGCGTTTCCGGTTAATCGAAAGCGCGGTCTGACGTCGCTGGTGTTTAATACGGGGGTGAGTTTCTCGAGAACTTCCTATCGGAGGAAGCTTGAACGTCGATGAACGTTTGTGGGAAAATTTTCAACCAAATTTGGTCCCCAGGGGGGCGTTGGGTGTCCTGCGACAGGGGTGACTTCTTATTTTTTGTTAGATGTTATTTAATCGTTAATTAATTTATGGTATATTATAATAATCTTTATCGAGACATCACAGCCATAACAGTACCCTCTTATTTTACTCAATCATTGTACTGTATTCATTTTTCTACTTAATTTTAATTTTCTTTTGTTCCTTTCTTTTTGTGTTTGTATTTAACTGGCAGAAAATAATTTTTGTTGTCTGTTTCTTATATTTTTTTTTGTGACATCTTATTTTTCGTTAGATGTTATTTGATCGTTAATTAATTTGTAGTATATTATAATAATCATTATCGAGACATCATAGCTAACAGTACCCTCTTATTTTACTCAATCATTGTACTGTATTTATTTTTCTACTTAATTTTACTTCATTTTCTTTTGTACCTTTCTTTTTCATCGTCTCCCTACTGTTTCACTTTTCTTACCATTAATTATATTTTCTATTTATCTTTACCTCCCTTGGTGAATTTAAAGTACTTCACGTGTTTGTATTTAACTAGCGGAAAATAATTTTTGTTGTCTTTTTCTTATATTTTTCTTTCATTTCTTAATTAAGAGCAGTGGTGAAATTAGGTGTGCGGTTTAACGTGTTGAAGTAAAATATTCCTTTTACAAGACGAAATCCGCAGTTCGAGTTTCCAGAGTTTCTACATCTTACGAAGTTATGGACTTGGGTTTAGAGAATTGTAGTATTTGCTTCCAAGTCATTTCTATTTTATAAGTCCTTTTTCAGAGGAACACGTTTTGGATTGGATCGAGAAGTTTAATAAAATGTCGGTGGTTTATGTATTTTTTCGGCGACGTGTGCTCATTTAAAAAATTTAAAGACCGATGTGCGCATAAATAACGCGGTTTTTAGGTAACATTAACATATTACTTTTGGCTCGCGGAATTTTTCGCATTTTTTACGCTAATGGATTTAATGCGAGTTACAGGAAAATGTTGCATTTTTTAACATAAAATGGTTGATGAATAATCGTATAGAGGGAAATATGAAAAAGTATTATTTCAAAATTAAAACCAAAGCAGGAATTTATTTATCTATCTGGTATAATTAATCATTCTCCTTACTATGTTAATCAGTACAAGATCCTAAACACCGTTAAAATTAATACTCGCATCTCACCAAAAGATTATCCAAAAGCTCCTTCTCGAATTTTTCCAATTTTACTACCATTTGAAGCACTGTCCTTTGACATGAAATAAAAAATTTCAAAGAAATTTCTGCTCTTCGCTTTACGAGCCTAATCGATTTGTCGGCTACAACCCTTCGCCACACTCTGTTCCGCGATCCGAACCGGTTGGATTACACATTATGCGCGTAATGAAAGTATAAGCAAAGATTCTCGCGTTTCAAATGCAGAACTTCCGTCGGCTCTGCACCTGCAGGATGAAATTTAGCCGGCTTCCGGTGCTTCCCCGTCCTCTCGAGACGTTTCATTCCGCGGATGAAAAGCGCCCACGGATTACCTTTACAAAATACACGGGGATTCTCAGCGTTTTCGCGGAGGCTGCTTGATCCTTCCCCCTCTCGCGAGCAACGTGGAATACAATTTTATGGCTCGCTTTTTGAACAAGGACCGCCGTTAACCCCCCGTTCTCCGAACGGAGACGCGACGACGAGGGGGTGCAGAGGGGACGAAGAAGAACGTCGGACAGAGAAGGAGAGACGGAGAGAAAGAGAGATACGCGGAAGGGTGGAAGAATAAAGAGACGAAGAGAGAAGCGGGGGACAGAAACGTCTGCTTCTTTCTGCGATGCGTGACCCCCTACTTCGAAGCCTATCACAACCCCACGCGTGGGTTAGGCCACCTCGAAGGGTGTAAATGCAGCGGCGGATAGATTCGCAAATATATGAGAGAGCAGACGGAAAGGGTGGCAGAAATTCTACGAAATTTTAACCTCCAGACATCCATCACTATACGCGACAGCTAACCACCTCGACCCCTACGGATCTGCCAGACTGTACGCTTTTTTCGCTGCCTACCCGGCTGTGTTTCACCGCCGGATTCGTCAGGTCTGATCTGTCATTTGAACTCGTCTCGAAGGGAACCGTGTCTCAAACGATATCGTCCTCGGGAGAGAGCGGAGCGTAAAAGATTTTTAATTCGGCAGAGTATCGTTTGGTGGAGATTCTGAGCTAGGGGATGAAGACGTAACTTGATTTTTCGACATTTCTAGGATATGTGTGTGGTCCATGCTGCTGATCGCGAGGAAACGCGAACGAGCGAGATTGAATCTTGAAATGGGAAAATTGTGGAAGCAATAGGTTGTAGATTTCTGTACTGCGGTAAATATTTGGAAAATTATTGTTCATTATTGTTAACGTTTATCGAGCCATGGTTATAAATATTGGGTGTGTCATGTAATTTGTTCAAAATAGGGAATAGCTTCTGAAGTATGTATTTCATAGAAAATATTTTAGATAAGAATAGTAAATTGTCGAAAAAACACATGGTGCTAAAATAATTTTTTTATATAATTTATTTGGCTATGGAATATTATGGTGACTTTGAATTTTTTAATGGAGTACATATTTTTCCGTGACTCTGTTTGGAAGAATAATTATGAACAAATTTTGTGCTTCACCATGTACAAATTTATTTATTTTATAGAATATTGGAATTGTACTTAAATGGTGACTATGGTAGCTGTTGATACCAACACTTAATATACTATGATTCTTCTTTCAAACATGTGAAGCTAATATTAAATAAACAAATAAATAAAATAAATAAATAATAATAATAAATAAATAAAATAAATAATCGTGTGATTAGGATTATTTTGCTAGTCAAATTGTCGAGTCTCATTGAACAAAAATATATAAATCTTGGCTAATCTAAAGCCAGCATCTCACAAATGAAGCAATTTTTATCGAAATCTCAGGTATAAAAATTGCCTTAAAAACCTCTGCCATTATACCAGTCACAGGTTAATAAAAACCGAATACAAAGCGGGGTAAGTAGAAGGAAACAGAGAAATAAACTGACCACTCCGAAGACAAATTACCTCCTCACGTGAGATGCTTGACAAACCGGTCCCTTAATTGCTTTCACAAGAATGACCTCGTGCACGAACAAAAATGGCACACGAGATAAAACTATTTTAGGACGAATATCATTAATTACACATTACAAGAAGGAACGTTTCTCTTTCCCCTACATCCTTCGATCTTTCGCTGATTTATATTTTAACGTCTCTCGTTACACCCACACGGTGATCAATCGTGATGTCAATATTTCTATTAAAGGTCTTCCGATTTCTGGCACTTTTATACCAAAATTTGAAAATATTGAGACATATTCGATTTGAAATTATTGAGAATTTGAGAGTATCGAGATATTACACGTAAATACAGAACAGGTAACCCTCGTATGACACAATAAATAGGTTGGAAAAATATCGAGTAGAGTAAAATATCGGTATAAATTTACACAGGTTCCAAAATTTAATTCAATCAGATTATTATGCTTCACGATCCTAAGAATAATTAATATTAAATATTTATTAATTTTAATGGGGGTTCTTCAATTCTCCAATCACATCAATATTTCGCATTATATGATAGGGATTGCGTAACCCCAACACGGTGTTAGAATATTTGGAAAAATAAATTTTCAAATGTACTTTTCCTCAGTACTAATCAGCAATTCATTTTCATATATGAATCTGAAGGATTAACCCCCTGTGCTATGATTTAATTCTGAAAAATTATTGGTTTACCTCTATACCATTCACGACAAAATTATACAAAAATTGTAGAACCTCCTGAAATTTCCTGCAGTCGAAGACACGTAAAATATAATACTTTTTACAAGACAAACGTAAAATGTAATTGTTCTTGCATTTCGACGAGAACTCTCAACGAGTCGTACTCGTGGCTGCAGCGCAGAGAGTGAAAAGAGCAACTCTGTTTAAAGAACGAAACATTCTTCGATCTCCGAGCTTCCTGCAACTTTCCATCCCGCAATCCACCCTTTCGCCAACCTCGATCTCGATTCCTGCATTAAAAGAGCAACCGGTTCTCGAGCATGGCGGAACAGTAGCACCTAACAACAACGAGGCGAACAAGCATCTGTCGGATCGCGACTGCGAATTAAAGCTGAAAGCCGTGAATTATAATCCGGCTGGTTCACCCGAACCGTGAACGAGCGTGTTTTTCATCGGGGCCGGATTATCCGCCGGTAAACAATGCAAAATTATAACGAACGTAAAAATGCACCTTTGTCGATGCCGGTGTGCCAGCGTAGGCTGGCAGACCTGTTCGTTACGGTGAAATATTCAGTATTGTTCGCGACGTACACTCTTTTCCTCTTACGTCTGTGAGAAAGAGCCGGGGCATGGAACGAAGGCACAACAGGGCCCTCGTTGTCGATGTAAATTTTTTAAGCGGCCGGCTCGCGTGCATCCGTGCATCGGCCAGTTTAATTAGAAGCGAACGCCACTATTATTTCCACGCTCGTCGACACGGGCAACGGTAAACGTTCGAGCCGCGAACGTTTAAGTCCCTTCAATGATTTATTTCCTTTTCCAATTTGCAGCGACAATGCGACCGTGCGTACCGTTCCTCCTCCTGTTTCCCTCGGCGCCGAGCTCTGCGCCCGCCATCGGCCTTTGTATCGCGAGAAATTGTGGCCACGTAACATCGACGCGAATTCATCGAAACGGTGGAAAAAGAAGGAACGCGAGACGAGAAAAAAGGATCCGAGTTACAATGGGTGAGGTGAAAGAGAAACGGGGCACGACGAGGACGACGAGGAAGAAATGGCGCGATGCTCTGGTCGAGAATGGTAAACAGCAGGGTATTCGTATTATTGTATTCTCGTTCTTGCCTCCCGCGCACTGCAATTCCCTCGTTTCGAGTTTTTCGAGGTTGAGGATGAGGTTTAATCGAATTTAATTCGCGTAGACATGATTAGGGGTGTAGCGTCCTACGGTATCGAATCTCTTCGATTTCCAGGAACGCTTATCACGCGCCAAATTAATATTGCGTGACTAGTTGCGATAATAAGGATCCAGAATGCGTGTGATCAAAAGAGAGTGTTTATTTACAGAAAAGCGTAGAATAGTTATAACGTAGACGTTAACGGAGTACCGTTTCGAACACGCGTTTGTATGTGTAATTGAGATGTTTTAAGGATCGGTGCCGAAGACGAACTGACTTCTCGATTTTGCTCTATGTCCTGTCTCATCGTGTTCGGTCCGGTGTTTTCTCTAGTTTAGTTCTGATTGGGTAAAATAGATGTTGGTGGTGGAAAGGTAAAGAGTTTTAATTGGACAGAGGGTGTGACATAAGGACCTTTGGCTAAGGAGTAGGAAACTGTCAAGGAGCCGATTTCTGATGGTCAATGACGTGATTTATAAGTGCCGTCCGTCCGTCGCTTGTTGGGTCTGTCACAAGTGGGTCCCATCTGTCGCGTCTGGTACTAGTAAAATTCCTAATTTTGCTTTACCTTTGTAAGCTTAATCCGCTAGAACAGCGTTGAGGCACATCGAACCTCCGGAATTGCAGTCGCGGTATAAAATATAAAATAAACCGTTAGGTCTGTTAAAAGTGTAAGCCTTAATTATAAAATCATATTCTAAACACGCTCTTCGGGACGGAACAAGGGGTTTAAAATGATCGTGGATTGGCGCGTTTTGATCGTGACAGTGACATTTACCTGTGTTGAAGTCGTTGGTTGGATGCTAATCTTTTTTTCTGGTTCTATTAAAAATCCTTGATAATTAATTTTTCGAGGACGTCATTTCGAATCTATCATACTGTTAGAATAGGGTGATCAGCAACGTTCTAGACGACAGTCAATAGCAAATATTTGTCCCTAAGGAGTAAGGTTCAAGTTTGGCAGAGGTAGAAGGGTCTCTCTCTTTTTGGCAGTACGAAACTGAGAGTGGAAGAAAACATTTGACACCATCTTCGAATTTTTATATCTTCTAAAGTTGCATTTGGTATCAAAGAAGCCTCCACTATTATATAACTGTATACACGAGTTCCCTGTATTATAATAAGTATTCATCCACTTGTAACAAACTAGTGTCTGTATAAGCAAATTATATTTATAACAAATTAACAAATTTCATGATTGTAGCGACCATCATTCTCATCCTCGCCACTAGATAGATTCCGACTTCGAGGACTTTCTCGCAAGTCCTCGGAAAACCTCCAGTTCCTATATATATGTAGGAATTATTTAGGAGGCAGCAAAAGGACGATGGTAGATAATAAAACTGTTATTTATTATGAACTGATTTAGACGCTGTGACCTTTCACACTGACTCTCACAGTACTCTCCTTTCGAACTGTTCGTTCCTCGCCCATGCACCTTTATGTATAATTTGCATCCAGACGTGGAATATTCCGCGAGCCCGAGACTGTCTACTATTAGTGAGCGTGGAATATTCCATAATAGCGGAAAATTCCATAAAATCGTGGAATATTCCACGCTTTTAACCATTCCTACATATATATAACTTCCCGGCCTTCGAATAGTGTCCCAGTGTCTAAGGCAGGGCCTGCTAGCGTAGCCTTACTGATGAGTCCGCTAGCAGGCCCAGGACGAAACGCATCCCTTCTTCTTCCTACCGTCCCTTCTACTTAGCTACGCCACCGAGGGATACCTGCGACCAGCTGTCATCAAACGACCGTGGGGTAGGACCCCCCACGTAATTTATATCAGATATATCTGAGACATATATGTGGGATTGGAATAAGAACGGCCTTGAAAGAATGTCAAGTGTGTTTGGGCTTAGGATGGAAGTGACTGCGTCCAGAGTGATTGAAGTACCTGGTCCACGGAGGTTGCGAGGGAAAGGGGCATAATTGGAAAGGAAAGCCTGGGCATGGATGCTTTAAATAAGGGTGCAAGGGTATGGACAGCCCAGTCTCCACGGTCTACGGTCTAGAGTCGACAGTCTACGGTGTCCAGTCTGTAAGAGTTCTTAAGCTAGTGTCTAAGAGTATGTCGGTAAGGAGTCAAAGTCGAACGTGCCCATAGCGAATCCCCCTTGTTTCATAGCCGTCAGTCTACGTATAAGCTTATTGTATTTTATTAAGAAGTAAAACAACGCTATTTTAGCTCATTCACCCAAACCGAATCCTACATATATGGGAACTTGATTTAAGCTAGATCCATCTTGATAACCTATGTTACTCAAAATATCGACTATACCTCGAATCATACATCATTCTTGATAGGTGTTTCAGTTAATTTAACGATAATAAGATGTATCGAGGATCGTGGAGGATCTCTGTGGGTGTTCTGTGAACGAAGGGGTGTTTGACATTGGCTGGGTCGTGCGTATGAAAATGTAGGGTTAAATGTGTAGTTCGGTGGAAAATAAATCGTTGGGAACGTGGAAACAGTGGCATCGGAGGAGGGTGGATAGGTATCGAAGGAAATACGAGACCGGGCGTTATGTACGCGGAAAACCACGAAGGTGGTGTGCTCGAGGAAACCAAGTTACGTTTGAGGAATCGTGGGCGGTTTCTTGCCTGTTGCGTTTCTCATAGATTATTCTCTCGAAATTATCCGATCCACCCTTCACCACAAAAATTGAATGGCTACAAAATATGAAAATAAAAACAATAGTAAATTTTGCAAAAATTATCAATTTAACCCTTTAACTGCGGTACATTCTCAAGGAGAATCATCAGTACAGACAGCACGATATTTGACAATTGACAGAACAATATTGAAACAATTGCCGATATTCAATTGCTATGTTATATTTCAGGTGGAATCAATTGGTAAAATAGCAAAAGTGATAGAATAAGAAAAATGTAGGGAGCGTGTATTATGTCTTTCGTATATAATGATAGACTTGTAAGGACGTATATATGTCTTTCGTAGTGAAAGGGTTAATCTGTTATACTTATATTACCACAGTGTTGGTTTTATGTGAATCTAAGTGTGAATGAGGTTGAATGAGTGAAACTCATTTGTCCTATAATTGTGAAACATGTTATATATACACACACACGCAGGTAATAACAATTCAAGTATAATCGATGTAGATAAGTATATATTATATGTATAATTGACAGTGCAAGTTGACAATGTTTCAAAGCGTTAATAATTGATACTTGTGATATAATGTATAATTAAAAAATGTGTTTGCTTTATTGCAAGTCTACAATCTTATAGTATACTATTACATGATTACATACTTAAAGGTGGAGGACGCGAGGTTTATAGAGATACTGTGTTTACTGGGCAGGACTTTATTGACGTGTGGGGGCGGGGGGGGGGGGGGACAGATGCGGAAATACAAAGTCTACGTTTTGGCAAAGACCCTAGTCGCTCTGAAGACGCAAACCAACTAAACTGTTTTTCCTGCACATTAGACGTCGAGGTGCTCCGCGAGTCATGGGGCCCTGGTTGTAAAGACATAAACCAGGTCCCCTTTGACCTGAAGTCCTCAACGTCGCGAAGGAGTGGAAAATACGCGAAGGACCTTCGCTTTCCGCATCTGGTACGTGTTCCTACATACTATATAGATTATTCTTCGAAAATTTCCTGATGAACATGCAGGAGTAGTAGCAACAATAGTAATAACATAACCTCTAAAAATGATAGGTTATATCGTTAATTATATGTTTACTTTAGTAAATGAAAACACATAATCAGTACTTATATTGCTGTAGTATCGCAGGATTGCCACCTGGTGTATAGGTAACTTTAGTTTAGAAAGTCATCGAGGGTTCGAGGGCCAGTCGGTCGAAAAGACCCCGGTGATGCGTCAGGCCTTTAGCATGACCATATTTGGTCATGTTGGGGGAAGCTTTTGGGGAAGATATAAAAGAAGGCAAAAGTGGTTAGCGGACAGTTTTTAGGAAGAGTTCTTGGAAAGAGTGATTGGAAGAGAGTCTTAGGGACAGTTTTTTAGGAAGAGTTCTTGGGAAGATCGAATCGTGTTGTAATCTCAAGTTGTAGTTGATATATCTATATTCGTAGGCTTAATCGTCACAACGTATTGTATTATTACTTTATTACTAATAAATAGTTCTATTATTATATTTACCACCACCCGAGTCTCTACATTACCAAACTATATCTAAGTAATATTGGCCGCATTCTGAAATTTTCCACCCTTCTACCCTTCACCCCATAGACTATCTGCAACATAAGTAAATGTAGGAAAGAATGAATTTACTCAGTGGAATAGTGATACTTAAAAAGGATCGTTCATATTCTAAAATTTTCTTCGTGCTTTCATTCTCGAGGGGAACGGTGCCACCCCGGTTCCTAAGCATAGTGAGAAATTGGCAAAAGCGCAAGGTCGCGTTCTGCTAGGGAAATTTATCATTACGTATCGGCGGCACGATACGCACGGGCATTAATTACATTCGTACAGACGGTAATTTCCATGGTAATTCGAGCGTTTTTCGAGCTACCGAATATAACGTATTCATATCACGCGGCCCCGTTCATCGCGCTCACGCGATACATACATCGGGGCCATGATGTTCGCAATATTTGGCAAATATTCATAGAATTCTCCTTTTAAGTTCGCGGATGGATAGACATTCAAAATATTTACCGAACGTGCTACAAAAATATGGAATATATTCTTGGCCGTGCGTCGCGTTTGTTTTCGATGTCCCCTGAATATTCCGCGACGCGGTCGCGAGCGTGCTCGTGCGCTCCGGCCCGCGCGCGCGCACACGCGAGCGAGCGTAAAAATACACCGCGCGATAACTGCTCCGCGCGATAACAGTCGCGAATGTTTCCCGATCTCTCATAACCAAACTTTCGGCCCCGTCGACTCGGCGATGACAACTAACCCCGGGAAATTCCAAATTTTACAAGTCCCAAAGTAAACGGTACACCCAGACACGCGGCTCGAAAATGTGACTCGACCATCGTCGCAAACTTTTCCCTCTCACTGTACCACGCTAATCCATTCCATCGTCTCACCCTCAGCATCACAGCAGCATTTCTGAAGAATTTTTAGTACGATTATGGACACTGTTTTTGAGATTTAGAAGTTTAGCATACCATGTAAGTTACCTGTGAAAGGATCACATTGGAAATCTGCAAATAATTCGAATTTTCCTAATTTTTGTCAATATTTTTCGTTTATATTGCTCACCCAGGTATGTTAAGGTATAATCATTTTGTGTAATCGCTCGTAATAACGATAGCGAGATTTTGGTATTAAAATTCGTTTCATCGATCATTTACGTGCACGAAATTTTGTGGTGATACACTCTAATAGTTTAACACGTTCACTGTCACTCACTTTTTGTATAGTGCATTCGGGCAACGATAAAATTTCCATTATCCTTAGCATGTAACGAATTTTTAAACAATACGATGAAAAAGAAGAGAACAAATAACGCAATTTGTGTTTCGCAATGTTCTCTATTTATTTACGTTGTTCACATTTCGAAAAGCGGAAAACGCCGGTCACCGGTGACCACTGTGGCAATGGACGTGTTGAAATGCACTCTTGAACACGGTTCGTTTCGATATTTCACCTCGTCCGACACGGAGCGCGCACCCTGAATGCCACGAAAATTTCCAGAACATGTGAAATATCCCCCGTGGACGCCATGAACCCCGGACATCGATCGCGCAGGAACAGCGTAATCACAATGATGCAGTAAAAATCCTAGCAGACGGAGCGATCCACCCCTTAGCCCTTCCGCCGCGAGCGTGCTACGGTCTCTGATCTCGATCGTGCCTGATTAATTTATTTCAGAGGTTGCCGGCCATTTGCGCGTGCCCTTTAGTCTGGTCCAATAATACCGGTAATGCACTATGATCGTCCAGCCGTTGTATAATCGCACACCCGCTCGAAATAAACGCGCGTGCCGGTAAATTTCAGCGGGGACTGCCGCTTGATGGATTTGAACGGGAACGGATCCGGTGAACAACGCGATCGATCGGAAAAATCACCGGCGAACGCGTGGAACGACGAGGAAAAAATGCCGCAACCGGGAAACGGGGTGAAAAAGGAGGAAGAAATCGCCTCGATAAGATCGAACGATTCGCTGAAAAACGCCGGTGTCCGGAATTTCGGCCGAAATCAGCAGTATCGAAGGACGAGCCAGCGAAGAGAAAATTACGCGAAAATGTGCGAACACAGAAGAGACTGCCAGGGAAACTTGCCCGATAGGAACACGGTCAATTTCGTGGAGGAAAATATTTGGGAAGGCAGAGAGCCCGAACAACGTTGCGATAATTATGGGGACGGAAATGGAGCAATCGAATGCGACGTAAATGGAGCTAATGATCCATTCAGTGTCTGCAAGAGCGGGATAAACATCAGCGTTGTGTCTCAGCGACAGCCAAACTGCGAGGTCGTCGAGCTGGAAAAACCGGTGTACAGTGCCTCGTGCAAACGTTGCTGCGACAGGTGAATACTATAGACTAGGGGCGTTTTTGGTTAGGTATGATACGAGATAAATCGGAATTTTATTTTCCCTTTTTCCAAAGCAATAATGTCGAATTTCTTATAGTTTCTTTAATAGATAGCGTTAATTTCAACGCTTTAGAATGAAAAGAGGGAATTTTGGAATAATTTTTCTGCACGGTATGGTAAAAGAATTTTCCTCGTTTTAGCAAAGATGCAAAGTCAGATAGCAAACGAAGAATCTGCTCGACGAGTTGCAGCAGATCGAAGAAACGTAAGAAAGAGGAAGCGAGCAGGTATCTCTCGATTTACCTCGACAGTTCTACTCAATAACACAGGGATTTCTAACATGTAACAACCATCCCGATCAAACTCAGAGATCAACGCAGACCCGTTGAAACTGCCGGAGGCTCCTCCAACTTCCGCTGCACCTTCGAGAACTGTTGCGGGAACTGCGAGCCCTACGTTATGGAAATACGAAACGACGACTGCGATTCGTACGAAAACTGGAAGAACAGCCACTTCGGGTCGAAGAACGAGTGCTTCGAGGACTGCTGCTGCCCTCGCGACGTGAAGATCTACTCGTCGAACGTCAGCGTGCATCCTCGGCAATCTTGCATGGCTTGTGACGACAGCCAGAAATCCGGTCTCCAGCCTAGGGAGTGTCACTCGTCCAGTAAGAACTGCCTGCAACGTGTCCATTTCGCGAAAGCCGATAATTGCCCGAAAATGGACCATTCCTCGTGTTCGTTTTGCTCGCGGAAGTGCACGCCGTCTAAAGCAAGCTTGTTCGTCGAGATCGGCGAGAGTGTGGCAAACGTGCTCAACCTAACGTCGACCCAGGCGTTTGCTTGCGACAGTTCGATGGAAACGTTGAAAGACGAGACGAGGAAGAAAGAATACGGTGGTCTAAAGAGGAGGAAGTCGGACTCGTTGACTCGTTGCAAATCCAGGAAAAGCGAGACGAGATGCAATCCGAATTGCAAAGGTCGACCGAATGTTGCGAAGCCCTGCTATTCGGACAGAATCGACTGCATGAACATCGACGACTGCTCGATAGAAGTTCCGCAGGAAGCATTCTGCCCCGAGATGCTGAGAAACGCAGCGTCGACCACTTTTCAAGACTGCGGGTAAATAAATGATGTACTCGTTGGTACTTATCGCGTATATAAGGGTGACTCATAACAGGTGGTATAACCAGGTGGAAATTATTCTACGGGTAAAAATAAGTTGATAAAAAGGAATAAAGTTTCTTCATCCGCAGCCTCGTTTTCGAGAAAATCGAGTTTAAAGTGGGAAACGCCAAGCCTCGGCGGCCATATTGGATGCGCTTGGAGTTAGCTAAACGCGCGCGTACCCAATGAATTTTTAAACTCGATTTTCTCGAAAACGATGCACGAAGGGAAAAAATTTTATCCCGCACTTTCGATTTATTTTTATACGTAGATATGTTTAAATATGTTTTAATAAGAATTCTAATAGTATTTCCTGACTTTGCCTTAATTGTATGTCTTGTAGACCTCTATGTTCTATATCTTGTTTTAACTTGGAATAATTTTGTTCCCACGGTACAAATCGACTTCTGTTTGGTTCCTTTCACAAACAACGCGATTGAAGAACGAATATTTTTATTTCATTGCTTTCGTTTCTTCCATTGATGTAACGTTAATATTTCCATATAACATTGGCAAAAATTCACGGAAAAAGTTGAAGCTACGAGCTGTTAATTTAACAATCCCTATTGGATACTAGAATGAAAGGACAGAATGATGTTGAAAGTTGTATTAAAGTGGAATTTCGTTACTGCTATATTCCATCCGTTTTATACCCCTGTCTCTATAAACCGGGCTTAATTTTCGAAACGTTATCACGATTTAAAAACGCGCGATGCCTTTAAGTACCGTTTTACGAACGTTTTATAGAGCGAAAATGGAAACGCAGACGGGGAAAAAGACAACAGGTTGTAGCCAGCAATGCGAAATGAACGAGCGGTCGTTATTGGGCGATATTCGAAAAGCAAAGATTTGGTCACAGATACAGGACACGTATAAATGTTTCATGAGAATGGCGACAACGAGTATCGGTCAGCTCGTAAAACAATCATCGAAATTGAAACGCTCGAAGAAAGGCACGAGGGACTGTTCCACGTGTGGGACATGCACGCCGATTGGCGAGGAAAATATTTCATGCTCAAACTCGTGCAATCAATCGCAAACATGCAATGACTACATGTACGAGGAGAGCTGCTGGCAAGAAATTCATTGCTGCAGAAACGTCTGTTGCGAAAGCATCTCTGGACTGCCTGATTGTCAAACACCTATATGTCAAAGTATGTTCCGATCTTGAAATACCCCGTGACACCCTCGCACTGCATACGCAAGAATGTTTCGTGTCGGATTTCCCGTTGACAGATGATCCTTTCTTTTTCTTAATATTTCAAGTATGAAAATATGGCACTACGCAATATCCTTAGTTGGCAAATTTTTGTTTAGAGTACACGTAAAAAGGGATTTGTTAACACTCGTTGCGGTTCGAAGAAAAGGAAGGAATCATTCGGACGCGAATCATCCAGGGATGCAGTGTGAGGGTTAAATAACCTAATGCGGTGAAACAGTGACAGTATACTTCGGCCTATTCTGTAACTGTAAGACGAAGAAATAAATACCTATTTATATATACCTAATCGTAGTCGTTAATTTTCAATAAAATTCGATGGTCAGATGATTATTGGAAAGGGCAAGGACAGATCCAATCAGGGAACGACTGGCTCCTCGGCGTGTACTCTTGCGACGAAACATCCCCTAAGAAACTACGGCGTCAGAAATTCGGGAAAGGTCGCAAAAAGGGTGGCGGCGAGTCCCCCAATCAGAAGAAAAAACAGACGAATTCTAGCAAACGTACAAATTCGAATCTAGGAGAACAATCAAACGCGTCGAATAACCGTGGAAGTGCCAGTTCCAGGAGTCAGGTAGTTAATCAACAGCTAGAAGCAAAGAACCCTGCTTCGAACCAGGACGAACCAGATCAACAAACCGTGAACATAGATGTGAACGTTCAAGCAAGTACCCTTCACGCTGTGTTCAATCCAGACAGTCCTCCTTACGTCACAGCGAAGAAGATAGTCTATCAGGAGGGCGTGAAAGCCGTGAAACGGTTAGGTGGGCCACCAGAGTCTGAAATGGATTCCACGTTGCATTCTATTCCCCGTAAAGAAGAACCCAAAGCAATAAAGAAAACACCGAATAACTCAAGGAGAAGATCCGTGCAGAATCCTGGGACATCGAAACTTGGATTAACAGCCATGAATCATAATCCTAAACCTCAGGTCAATAGTAGACCAGGGACGTCGAATCGAAGGAGAGAAACCGCACAGAAAGACAAATCCGCGACCAAGCAGGATAAAAGTTACATGAGAGTGACATCGATCAGCCAAGGTGTCCAGTGCTCGCTCATTGACACAAATGAAATAGTATGCCACTCGGGTGTCAGGGATCCCAGTCTAGTCGCTGACCAATGTATCTGCACTTTCAAAGACGGTACAACTCCTGCAGAAGTTACCGAAATGGTGGATGGAACGTACGGTACGACAACGGATGCACTTGATGAGCTAAGTTTGATAGCAGTAAAGGACGATAGCGATAGAACGATCGTGAATGAACCGGAAGAAGTATCTTTGGAAGACACAGTAGCAGTGTCACTAGTAGACAGGGATACAATCGAAGATATATCAGTGATAGAGGTACCTACAGATATAATCGACGAGACGACGGCAGAGGTGGCACCGCCATCAGGAGAACAGGAAGAAAGCGTAATCGAAGAAGTGCCTGTAGAGAAGGATGCACCCGATGAGACTACTGCAACTCGAGGATCATCCTTAGTGGTCGAACCTGTCGAAGGAACAGTCGATGTCGACGTTACGGAAAGAACCGCTGATAAGTCGTCTGGGATTTCATCCTCTGCAGAAGCAACGACGACTGAAACAGCCGAGACATTTGTAACAGTCGCTGACGATCAGACACCGCGAGAAACACCGGAAGTGGCGCCAAGAAAGGTGCCAAAAGAGAAACCGGTAGAGAGACCAGCAGACGAGACAGCGCAATTGTCATTAACTCCGACAAGCCTGGTAAGCCCGATACCGTCAACCAAAGTCGAGAGTACAGATGTGAGTGATGTGACCGAGGTCTGCAAAGACTTCAATGGGAAACGAGTAGCCGTGAGCGTGAAAATGCAGACGTCGAACACGATCCTCACGCAGATCCTGTCCGAGTTTCAAATGGGGAACAAAAAGCGGCAGCTGTTGATGAGCATCAAATTGCAATCGGACTGGTGTAACGGGGACGAGCAACAGTCATCGGAATCGAGCAGCGTTGAGGTATGAGCTAGTTGCTTCGCGTCTTGCTTCCGTTGTAACAGGTCGATGAATGAGTTGCTCTGAATATTCATGAAGGAGTGAAAATTAATGGCCGGACAGACCGGAACGATGAAACTGAATATTCTGTACAGGAGTCGACGGAAGTACCTTCCAGGCTTGACAACTCGATCTTCGATCATCGGAGACGGATGCAGCGACCTTCGCAGACGCAACGATCGAGGACGTTGTCTACGAGCTGTACGATCTGTGGAAAAGGGTTCCACGGAAGCAGACATTCGAGTCAGATACGTGACGCTACCACGAGCACTGGTAACCACGCTATATGCCTATGAGACGTTTAGGTTTATGCGATCGAACGTAGATTTTGTGGAACGCACCAAGATGTGCTTGGTCAGTGGGATAAAGAGTTTATGGTTTCACAGGGAGACGCAACAATTTGTGCATAGGACCTTGCGGCAAGTTGATGCGATAATGAAGCACAGTGAGAAATTTTGGAAATTCTTTTCCAGTTTGAACTGGGATAACGATCAAATTTTTCTGGTACGTAGCGTTCCTCGATTATCGAGAATTTGTTCGCGTCGCAAAGTAGAAAACTGTTGTTCCATAAATGATACACGAATTAAAAAGCTCACACCTTTTTTAAATTATATCTGTATTCATGATCTTCGATGCTCTTTATTTCATGGCTATGACTTTTTACGTACTCTACAATTCCCGTTGGGTAGAAAGTCTGGGTAGTTAAATATTTATAAAATCGTAAAAAAGATATATCGATAATAGGCTGTAATAAATTCCTATATTCACTGTACAAATGAAGCTCTACTGCAAACATGTTCAAGTTCGTTATGGATACGTGACATAACTCTTCATAACCTTCAAGTTATCAACAGCATATGGTACACGTGTTAAATCGAAAGTGCAATTATTCATGTTCAGAGTTTATACAGCTAACCGGAATATACTATCAGGAAGATTAAACCATATTCCAATCGAGTTACTAATGCAAGATATAATGTCAAACAAAGCTTGACCATGACACCGAAAAATGGTCACTTAAACGAATTTTGAACAATGTATTTGAATAGCACACTTTCATACCTCAACAACAAAAATGTCATTTAGAATCTCCACATCACGCACCTGTCAGAAATAGCCAGTTTTATTAACAATTTTATTACACACTTTCGTGATAAAGTACATCAACGTTCATACTAAATAAGATAGATAACAAAGAGGGAATTACGCAACTTAAGGGAATTACCAAACGTTGATCAAAATGGCTACAGACGCTATTTCCAATATAAAGAACGCTTACACCACTGACGCAAGTTCAAAGAGGCTAAACGAACTACAGAATTTGCCCCAGATAAATTTAGAAGCTGAATACACTGAAAAATCGGATTACCAGGTGGGTGCTGCCGAAACCAAGGACGCAACGACTGAATCTCACGTGGAAACCGACGATGTGAACGTAACAGCGGAAATATATTCGATGACAGACCTGCCCTCACAGCTGGAACTAGAGGAAGAAGGCACGCAAGCTGAGCCTGGATCGTCCAACCCAGAGTTTCACGACGGCAAATGCGTGATTCTTTGCGCGTACAGATGCAAAGGGGTGGACACGAGCGAATTGTCCGATGTTCCCGAACCCGGTCACGCGTTGAACATTTCCTCAGCGGTGGAATACCAAGAGCCGTTGAAGAGCGTGGAGTGTGGACAGTACCCGTGTATACAGAACAGCATAATCACGATTACCATCGACAACCCTATGTGCAAAGACTCGTGCCCGAATTTGATCATAGCCGAAGGTTCGCAGACGGACGAGAAGATATGCGGAAGACCGGATGATCAGGGTGATTTCGTGGGAATAATTGCAGCATTCGGTGTTTCCATGAAGGATGGAGACGAGGAACTAAAAGCCAGCTCGCAGGCAAGTTTACCGACGATAAGGGAGCTGGAAGAAGCACCGGAAAAGGAAGAGTCGCCAAAAATAGAAGAGGCACTGAAGAAGAAAGAAATAGCAAAGATGGAAAAGCATGCAGCGATAGAAGGAGCGGAGGTATCAGAGGCAGAAGAGCCTAGAGACAGCCCGGCAGCAAAGACGAAGAAAGAGACAAAGGTTGGGACAGGTGAGACTCAGGAAGTAGCCGCGGGTCCGTCGGATGTGTTCTCCATCGACACGACAGTGGACGCAAGTTCGCGTAAACCAATTAGGAGCATATACGACGCAGGAACGATAATATCGACCCCGTCAGCTACTTGGGTACACAGGCCACGAAGACAAAGAGACTGCAGAATGATTTGCACGCGAGCCAGCGGAAGCTCCTGTTCTGACTGGAGACCAAACGATCACGCTGTCTGCTGTTCTCGCCGACCGATGACTAGCCATTGCACGGTGCAGTGCGAGATAATTAGAAATGCCGATCGACGAAATTCTTACGATCTGTACGAACGTTACGCGAGTCGCTGGTTCGATCGCAGAAATCGTTGCTACCCGGCCGAGTCGAGCAGCTGGATCGAGCCAAACGAATTCCGCTCGACGACGGACTATTGGACGTGCAAAAGCAGACGAAGCTTTGGCTCGTTTCGAGAGTCGTTTATGCGCAATCAGCCTTGCGGGATAAATAATACCTATGGCTGTTCGATGGCTGGAGGACCGCTCGAAAATGGCGCGCAGAGCTGCTCGAATCGCAACAATGCGTGCAATCCGTATTACTTAAACTTCCACAAAACCTACAATTCGATTGGGCGGTATTACCCGTCTAACAATGGGTACAATGCTTGGAAAGCGAACTGCTGCGCCATTGGGAATCGGACTACTCACTGTGCGCCGTCTAGGTGCTATTACTTCATTAACTCGTGGTGCTGATTGATATTCCAACTTGATCGGGATTGGAAATTCTTTGCACATGGGGTCTTGCGTCTTCTTGGCTACTCTTGTACCGTTGCAAATGGATAATAAAGAAATGTCAAGTTGAGAAGAATATATCGTTCATTTCTAAACTGTACAGAGGAGATATGCAAACCATGGTGACTGAAATTAGGTGTCTCCTTTTCTCCTTATTTAATAATATAAAAAATATTCAGGAATTTTTTAAGCGTCTCGAAGTCACCTATATTTTGCAAACAAGGCAGGATGATATTTTTGATATTGGTATATCGTTTTTTTAAAGGTGTGCCAGTCTAGTATCAGTTTTCTTCGCGCTTCATATTTCTGTATAATTTTTTAATACGGAATCAAATAGCCTGTGTGCAATTATTTTCTCACTAATGAAAATTAGCGTCACACATGGAATAATGGCTAATTTTTCCAGTGCAAGAGAAAGATCGAAATGTCTCTCTCGAGCCTGCACAAAGCTGCACAGGAACGTGTACATCGTCGAAACTGGACCGGGTTTAAATTACCCACTAATTTCGTAGCTAGTCTAGAGCAAAGCGTGATTAAGAAGCGCGGGGAACGTGAAATTCGACGACGATGAAGATGATTTGCAGCTCGAATTGCCTCGTGGCATAATAATTTTCGAAACAGCGAATAGAGAGGTTGGAAGTTGAAGCGTTGTTCGGGTGGGGCTTAAAAGTTCGGGTCTAAACAAATTTCTTCCCGCAGGGGATGTCGCGACATCATAAGTGGCCCTGGTGGTCAGCAACTATGGGGGAGAGGAAAGAACGTGGAAGTTTGTTGCAAAGTTCGTCGGCGGCCAACGTAGCAGAAACTCGGGCCGGAGCATCCGCTTCAAGCTAAAACCTGCGTACGACGTGTAATTACTGTCGGGTGGCTCGTTGTCATGTCGCCGAGTGTAATAAAAATTCTAGGGAAATACAATTATCGTGTCCCGCATTACCAGCCTTAACAAGGCATTTTAAACGGCACCGCTGCATATGCATGAAATTTAGAAAATTGCTAAGGGAGCTGCCAGGGAATGGTACTTTTGTTACTTCGAAAAAATCCGCGTATTTATTCGTCGCCGACTGTAAGTAAATATAATTACATTTCAACGGAAGCTAATTACTTTAATGCGTGTATTAGCCTCATGAGCTTTGATGCCGTGCAACGTTTTACGGCAGATTCTTTCAACTTCGCGATGCTATCTCCTCTGCTTTGCCCTTTTCGGTAATGGATAATAGATTCGTGGAAAATGGAAATTATACCGGCATCGTAAAAGTGGGGAAATCGTGTTAAGCGTCATTTGCAATTCTAAAATTTTTACCATGTTTTTTTATACTCGCATCTGAAATTTTAATTTCTCGAGAAAAATATTTATCGGTATTACTCCCTAACTACACGGGCAGAAAAATAAAGGAAAATTTTAACACGTTGACTAATTAGGGCTGACGAGTTTACTCGTCATTGGCAAATTCTCCTGTCATGGATATTTGAAAACTTTAAAGAGTTTATATGAAAAAGAACTGTTTGGAATTTCGGGAAGGAAATCAAAATGATTAGCGTAAAGGGAAGTAACCGTATTCAGTTGTGCAGCAATTGGATGTATAAAAGTTTAACTTTAAGCGAATATACAAATAAAACCAAGAGTCTTTGTCACACCACTGCGGGTCACAATACGTAAGCTATCTGCACTGTTCCGGATTTGAGAGTGAGAGCAGCGAGAAACAGCAGGCCCTTTTAACCCTTTGAATAGTAAGGACGTAACAGTCACATCATACAAGCCATCTGCAGTTTTTTAAAAAAAGTTTTTTTCATATCGAAAAAGTAGTTAAATGACATTTTTCTCACAAAACATCATAATTTCTAAACTAACACAATATAAGTATCAATATAATGATAAAAAAGTTATTTAACGAATTTTAAAGAACTCGCTTTTTGAAGCCTGTTGGATGTTTGGAAAGTTACTGCTCAAAGGGTTAAACCCCCAAAACCGACCCCTTGATGCCTGCATAGTATCTTGAGGTTCAAAGCTCGGTATTGGCCTGCAACCTTTAACAGGCCTGTCACCATCGTTGCATAGGCGTAGCTAATTTCCAACAAGTACCCCTATCGACCGATGTTTTAAAAGACCAAGAAGACACTCCATTGTCTTTAATTTTATTTTACAAAATCGATAAATTTCTATAATTCGGAAAATACATCATGTTTTTATAAATGTGAGTTAAAACGAGTTATTGCTAATAAAATGGTCGGCACGATATTTCGAAGAGCTTCGTCACTGGTATTTTTATTTTTCGTTTATATCGGAAAAGAGTGCACTTCCGGTGATCAAACTTGTCGGTGAATGGTGTAAAAATCAGTGGCAATCTCTGTGCATATATAGACAGCATCTATGTGGCAATAACAGGTGTCTCGGTGCTCTCGCGGATATTTGCGAGTATAAATAAGGAAGCTAATTACGCGCTTTCGATGTATAACTTTTCTGCCCTCGGCGAGGGAAATATTCCATGAACTCGTACATAAATCCAACGGGCGGCACGAATTTGAGAAAAGTTGCAGCGGCAGTCCGTGGCTCGTAAAATATAAAACGCTCGGATATTTCGCGACAACGGGTCTTAAGAGAACATTCCGGTACCGTAAATGGCTTTCGCGGTCAGCTATCCTCGAGACGAGAACTTCCACGAAGTTTACCGCGAGCTTCTTCTGTCTTCCAGTTACCGGAAACTCGACTAGACCACCTCGACTCGACCAAAAACCGTGCAAGACGCGAATATATATATACACCCAGGTTTTTCTCTGCGCTGCAATTTTTTCCCAGGGAAAACTGCCAGCTCTCTCCCTTTTTTCCGGCGCCATTTTCCAAAAACAGAAAAGGACCGGGCGTTCACGTTGATGGGAAGAATGGCGGATCCAAGTGGCGGTCCGCGAGCTACGTATCCGGAAATATGAAGGAAGAGGTAAAAATGTCACGGAGCTCATAAAACGATGGCTTTCAAGGGAACTCGAGAACTCTTCGGGGGTTCCTGGGTGAAATCTCAACGGTGTGCTGTCCAAGAATATTTCGTGGCCGACGAAACATCAGCCTGCACGGACGAGCTTAAGGGGAGATCCTGGTACCTTAAGTGGCTTTAATGGTCACTGTCCATTGAGACGAAAATTTCGTGGAACTTTGTCCGGAAGTTGGCCAGAAGCTAGCGTACAAGACACGCGGCCTCGTCTAGGTGGACCCGAGAGTACCAAGTATCACTTAGGACACGTGAGTAATCCCGAAGAACACGTTTCACAGACGCAGCCGCCTCGTCATCGGTGCTGGATACTCTCCGGCTGCCAAGTTGAAGCAACGTCTGATGTCACGAAGCCGCAGAGACGCGATGTGATTTGCAAAGTTGAGACCGGAAGCGGGCGGTCGTTTGAGCAGCGGGGACAGTTGTAGGCGGTATGATGAAAGATGTCGGAGCCGAGGAAAAGGAAGTTGATTACAGGGGAGACCTCCTTTGAGGGATATCTTTTTATCGCGTTAGGCGGATTTGGGAAAATTTCTTCGTGGATAGGACATCGTAATTTCCTCACACTGAATAATCGCGGTTTCGAATTGTATCGTCTGTTGTTCGAATTATATTATTATTCTCTTAATATATTGGGTTGGCAAGAAAGTAATTTCGTGTTTGCATCAGTAAATAATGTTATGCTTGTTTAATTATTCTTTTCTCAATGTTAGAATTTTTTTCTTTTCAGATGTGGTAGTCGATACCTTTAGGTTGCTATTTCGAGAAATTCCGTGTAATTTCGTTTCTAACTGTCAGTTTACGGCCAGTCTTATCATGGGGTGTAAAAATAAGCATTTTCGACACATTTTACTTTTTTATTTTCATAAAGGCAAGAATTCGGCTGAGGCTCACAAAGAGATATGAGAAGTTTATGGTGTTGATTGTTTAACAGAACGCACGTGTCAGAATTAGTTTAAAAAATTTCGTTCTGAAGATTTTTCACTGAAAGATACCCACAACGTTCTGGTCGACCTTCTGAGATTTACGCACTTGGTTAAGTTTTTTGCAGATAAGGACCAGAAATTCTATGAGCGCGGGATCACGAAGTTACCAGAAAGATGGCAAAAGGTCATCGAATAGAATGGATGATATTTTACCGATTAAAATTTTATTTACTGTATAGAAAAAATTGAGTTCTATTTCACGCTAAAAAACCGAAAGTACTTTCTTGTCAACCCAATACATCGAATAAAAATTAAAGGAAAATATAAGCGAGTAAATTTGTACATCGTTATTTTTATTCGATAATAGATAAAGAACTGGGAGATTATAAAGGTATTGATTCTTACTGGCAAGTCGAAATTGAATTACCTTACTATGCTTAATAGATAATAAATTAAGATTGATGGAAGGTCTAAACGAATAAATTCTTAATGGCGGGTTTGAATTATTGTAATTATTCGTCACGGACACTCCTGTACGAAATTATTCTTAATTATAATGATAAATTTAAAGCAATTAACCCGGCTTAATTCCCACGCGAAGTAAATTCGTAATCAGGTTATGTTGTTGCAAAATAGGCGCTCGTATCCGAACTTTGATGGCCGAAAATGTTTTTAGAAGTCCTATTAAGCGCTCGATTTCGCAAAATCGGATTAGCTAACAAAATAAATCATCAACGCGATAGGAAATGTGTCTGGTTAGCCCGGGATTTATTATGCGATAATGCAATTATGAAGGCGCCTGGTGCGAAATTTTCCGCCGATAAACGGCGCAAACTCGTTAACAATTCGTTAGAATAAAGCGAAACTTCGCCGGTATTCAAACGTTACACGATACATTGTGTTTGGTCTGAAAGCAACGGCAACGGAACAATCTCTTGGTTCAATATTTAATATCATAACGAAACCAAACTAATATCCCCGTTTAATTAGTATCGATCCGAAGTGACTGCGTTGCCGGCATTGTTCGAAAAGGCTCCGGTATTTCGCGTGCAGTCTAACCTAAATCGACAGGACGTTGCAACGTCCGAGATGTCTGGATCGGTTAATCATGAAGCTCTTAAGTTGTTTAAACAATACGTCTTATCGACCGCGAACGGTGCTCGGCGTCTCGAAGATGTCCTCGTTGGAGTTCCAGCGATTTCAGAATCCCGATCTGAACGAAGATCAAATATTGTCGAAGATGAAAGAGCAAGGGAAGGATCCGCAGGAAATTCTCGCCGAGCATCAACGACAGATTGCTTGCGAGCAAAATCTGGCAGCGGTTCTCAGAAAGCTCGACATCAGTTTTCGTATCACGAAAAGGTAGCCCGAAGAGTTATTACGTAATAAATTTTAATGCCCGAAGAAACAGCTGCGTTCCGCGCAAGAAACATAAAAAAGAAAATGGGCTAGGACGTATTCCCTTTTCGTCCAGCTTTTACGATCCTTTTATATTTCTCGCGATTAGCGGACAATTTAATTAACCGATATTTCTCGTTTTCCAGCGTCGACTTGAAAATATTTTCTTTCTACAAAATTCCGAACAATTTTCGGATTTCATATTCTTAATTATTAAAAAATTCGAGGGAAATAAGGATATCCTAATATCAACATTTTTCTATTCTTTTTATTCTTAAATTTATTATTTTACGATCCTTTTATATTTCTCGCGATTAGCGGACAATTTAATTAACCGATATTTCTCGTTTTCCAGCGTCGACTTGAAAATATTTTCCTTCTTTAAAATTCCGAACAATTTTCGGATCCCGTGTTCTTAATTATTAAAAAATTCGAGGGAAATAGGAAAATTCTAGTATCAACATTTTTCTATTCTTTTTATTCTTAAATTTCGCGTTGCTAAATTTGAAAGATATCGCGATTTCGCTGGGATTACTATAATTTCCCAATTTTCATCGACCACTAATTTTTCTCGAAGACATTTGCACTCCGTTACACCGAAAGCCTCGAATTTTTTAAAAATTCGGTGCTGTCGAATTTGAGAATTATCGTGACCCCATAATTTTCCAATTTTCATGGAATAATAATTTTTCTCGAGTACTTACTTTTAATTTATACCTCGTGACACAGGATAGACGAGGCATCGAAGTGCATGAATTGGGCGGACATGATGGTGCCCATAGGAGGAGACGGCACGTTCCTCTTAGCCTCTAAGCTAATTACGGACAACACAAAGCCGGTATTAGGGATCAATCCGAACGAGTCGAAGCACTATAACATTTTTACGCTTCCCTCAAAGTACGCGACAGATATCCGGAGCATATTCCAGAGGCTCTGTACAGGAGAATACGCGCTGCTGATGCGGAGTCGCATACGAACGGTAATGAATGGGGAGGGACTTTATAGGCGACCTTTTCATATACACGAGAAGAGCCGTACACAAGGAGAGAAACGAACCGAGTGGGTACATTATAGAAAAGTTATTCTCTCTGATCTAAGTTTGTTCTACCCTGTGAGAAATCAATATGTGCATTTTTATTCGTTACCTCGAGGACGCGGTGGCCGTAGAGAAATTTCCTTTCTCGAGATTCTTCTTCCTTCCTTATCCTCTCGACGTTTACTTTCGTTCACGAGATGTACTTTAATCTCCTGTCGTTCGTATACATATGGATATACACGCTCCTTGCGTCAGGAGTACAATGGATGCAAAACATTCGCGTCGCCTCTGTCTCTTCCTTTTTATCGAGTAATATTCTTCCCATCGAGTGGTTCGTCTTATCGATTCAAATTTTCTGATCACCTATTCGATATGTCGTAGCAGAAACATAGATTCGATATATTGAAATTTTCTTACAACGTGTGTACGATATTTATATATTATATTTCATTTCACGAGGCAATTGAGTTATGCAATTGATCGCACTGGCTGAAGAAACATAATGAATGGAACTATCAAAAGCGACGAAAATGACATCTAGGATTTTTAATTCAAAATTTAGAAATATTCGTTTAGGACGTACTAGATTTAATATTAATATTATTTCCCATACAGTGTGCCTAAAAATACGTCAAAAAGTAGAAATTAACCCTCTATGTACCCGTGTAACTTTCAAGTTACATGCTAATGTATGGATATTTTATTAAATACTGCATTCAACGTTATTGTTCGCGATTTTTCTTTCGATATATTTATAATTATTTTTACAATACTCCCCGTGGTTCCATTTTTAAAAATTCTAATTCTTTTTCATTTACCGATTATTCGATCATCATAGTTTAGGTCCTCTATGGCCCCCTATGATCTTTTTTTACAATTCTTATAGTCAAGAAAAATATATATTCGGTCCATAGAGGGTTAAGTTTGAAAATTCGAATTAAATAAAAGATAATTTCTAATTATAAAATTTAATTTCAACGTTAATCTACGCCCACTGACAGAAATTAGAATTATCGTTAACGCGTTTCGACCGATTATTTAATTCTTCTGTTGAAATTTATCACTCGCCAAGCGACTATTAAAGGAAAGATAAAATTATCCGAATAGTTGGGCAGCCAGTTTATAACAAAATTACAAGCTCATTGCGTAACATCAGGTACACGCGAGGGGGCAGTAAATTTATTTCCTTATTTTCATGAATTCATTAGTTCCGCCATATTTCGAGTCTCTGTTTCGGGTTCCATCCTGAAGATTAAACTTTACGTTCCTTCGGCGGTTCCTGGACTTAAATTGCGTTGGCAAAAACGATAAAATGCCCGCAACAAGGCGTCTCTCTGGCCCTCTCCCTCTATCTCGCAGCGAATAGCGTAACGCGCTTCTTTGCCAGGGCAATCTATTCTCTTAAGTTTTAAGTAAGCCGTACGTATCGCCGATTCCGCGTTTTCATAAAGGCCGTAATGCGTCTTCATTTCAGGGCTGGTCCTCTTCACCGAGTAGTTCCGAGTTATGGCCTCCTGCACGCCGGAACTTTGGCAGTTATAACTTGTAAATTACAATAACCCCGTAGTTACGACTCATACGGAGAAGTCGTAACTTTTTAATCGAGTATTACGCGAATTCCAAAAAATCGTAATTTAATGGAGAAGAAAAGGAAGGTAGAACGAAAATATATATAGAAAGTTCCGATTTTTTCGCCAGTCCCATTCTGACCGATTTATAGCGGGAAAAATCGAGGCAAATTGCGCCCGATTTGGTAGCCACGGTGCCATAACTCTTACGCGTATAGAAATATTTTTCTCTCTCGTAGAAATATTTGACAAGAGAATTTACTCATCGTAAAAATATAAATATTACATGTAACTCGTCAATGAAAAACGTAGAAAGCGAGTTCTTACTCGCGCATGATTGGCATTTTACGAGAAACCGTGATTTATGTGGAAAAATGGCGGCCAGTTTCGATGCTGTTATGCAGCCAACGAGAATATTCCACGACTGTCTATCCACTCTATTAATTTATTATCAATCCCCGATTATTTATCGATATTCCCGATTTATCGAGCCGGACATGTTATTTATATCAGAGCGTTTAACATTAACGTAATTACGCTACTCGCTGCAGTCCCGCTACTCCATGCTGCATCGAGAGTTCGTGATCAACGTCGTTCTTCATTACTCTTCGTTAAAATTCTTCGTTCATTCCCTGACAACGTCGTTTCAGACTAAATAAACTCGTTTCCTTCGGGGTACCGTGCTTTGTACATTTAACGCGTTCTTATTCTTCCGCCGGGGTCTCTCCTGTCTCTCCTTCCTCTCCTTCCGCCTCGATGCAAAAATGGAACGAATGTAAAACACCTCGAAGCATTGATCAATCCCATTAACTACTTTAATTAAAGTTAATTGAATTCTCAGGGCTCTTACACGATCGACGCAAAGGAAAATAGCAGACTCTCTTCAACCCCGTCAGAGAACTTTACCCTGGCTGGCATTGAACGAAGTTAGTTTCGCGAACAAATCTCGTTTCGCCGTGGAAAAAGAAATATCCCGAGATACTCGACCGATATCCCGTGTAACCTTTAGGTGTTCATGGGGGAATTTTTGGCCTCGAGACCGATAACGTTGGAAGTCGAGGTGGAAAACCAAGAGGCGTACCAAATTCGCTGCTCGGGCATCTGCGTTTGCACGGGCACTGGCTCCAGGTTCTGGTACAGATCCATAAACGTCCAGTCACCTGAGACGGTTCAGAGGATCATCGAGCTGGCCACCGGCAAGAAATTAAGCCTCGAGGAAGCGAATAAATTATTGAACGAATACCATCGCACTCTCATCTACTCTGCAGGTAACTATATCGCTAAACTTTAGCAGCTATGATCGAGAAGGGTGAAAATTCTTGGCCGATGAAATGCTTGGATCCCAAGAAAAATGGTACTCTCTGTTTCGAGAAACCGTATGCAGTTTCGACGCTTTTCAGAGGAGTTAAAAATGACGTACATGATCCGCGAGATGTATCATGCTACGCGCTGCAGCAGGCACAAGTGTTGCCTGGACAGGCAAAAGTGCAACAAGATCACTGTGAAATCCCATGGCTTTGACGCTGGCCTGGTGATAGACGGAGGCATTTCTTTGCCCTTCAACGATGGCACCATTGCCACTTTCGACATCAAGCCTGAGTATTCCTTGAGAAATATCGTGCTCGCTTGACATATGGCTACCATGTTGCACGAGAGACACTCTTGGAAAATCATCCTGATAAAACTTATTACGAAGATACGAGTATCTGTATATTTAAAAACCTGATCGAAGAAATCTAAAGTATACTAATTCTGTAAATTCAAAATGATTTAAACAAACCGGTACAAATCGTAGAACCAGAGTGTTAAATTTCTTCTCGCGTTTTCGTATTTTATCTCCCAGCATCCTCGTCTTTTTCTTTCGCTCCATTATCCGAGATTCGCACTCTAGAAACGCACGCACACACACAGACACACACAGGGATCGTTTAATACCCGCATATTACAGTTTCATTAATTAATCCAGGGTTTTTCTCCTCTAAAGAGGCGGAAAGCAGAGAAGCTTTTTCTTTTATGGGTTCACCTTTAATGCAGCCCGATTCCTTATTTATCTGCAATGACGGAGGCGTAGGGCAAAGTAACAAGTAATTGCGCACATTTGTTCCGAAAATGAAGGTAGTCTGGGGCGAAAAGATAGGAAGAGCCGGTTATTTCACCGGCAAAGGGCAACCTGCTCTTTTTCTACAACAGGGCAGAGTGAAATACCTTTCCAGCTCCGTTTTCCGTTTCCTTGCAAGGAGGGCCAGCCACGTCCAGACTTCCATTAACCCCGTAATTTCGGTTTCGGCTGAACCAACACCCCGACCTTCGAGATCAGGTGTTCATACTTGCTGCTTGTGTACGAATAAACATGCAGAGATACTCACACAGTCCGCAAGGTATACAGGGTAGTTTACTCGCTGCGCTGGTCAAATACGCGTTCCTTGGTTCCGGCTTCTTCGAACAATTCTACTTTATCGTAGTTAATTCTATTATATTTCTCCTGCAATACCGTGGCTTCTCGGATCATCCTTTTCTATCTTTCTTCTCCTTAATTTCATCCTAGCTTATTCTGTAATACTTCTCACGAAGTATCATTGCCTTTGAGATTATCTTCTCTCCTTTTCTCTTCTTAATCACTTGGCTTGTCATTTAAGCTCCTTATGATTTGCCATAATCAACAGCAAAGTCGATCACACAGCGAACAATTTCACATCGCGTCTCGACAGAAAAACATGGACGAAAATTATATCGTCACACGTGGAATTTCGTCTGAACGCGTAACTAAAGGCAAAAAGACCTCGGTGAAATTTAACCACGAACCTGACCCGTGATGGTTACATTGGTCCTATCTACAAACCACCTATCCTCTCTCACCTATCGTACTCGTGTTTTGCACGATTTTCTTACCACGAGTCTCACACGATGTCGTAGACGAAGGGGTTAATTTTATATTTCGAATATAACACTATTGATTCCAAGATTATCTGCTTTACACCAGATGCTTTAGATTAATTCCATCGTGTTTCTGATACGACACCATTGTTCCGGAAATTATTGTTTAATTTATTTCCCTAAGAAAATATAATCGAAGTCGTTATATTTAAAAAGGAGAATTAAGAAATGAAATTCCAAGGAGACAACAGAGGCGGAAGATGCGAAATGAAAATGAAGAGATAAGATAGGTATAACGTAAATAAAAAGATACCAATGGCACGGGTCCAAATTCTGAAGAAGTACTCTTCGCAGGCAATTTCAGGGACGCAATGGAGAACGATGTCGTAAAATCGCGGTAATAGAGTAAGAGGTATATTATAGAAAAAAAGATGGAATTACGAAAAGACGGGAATGAAGTATGCGTATTTGCACAGGTTAATTACTTCGAGCTGGGTATCGTAGAAATTAATTGTCCGTGTTTCCGCTGTTTATTCTCAGGGCGTAAGCGCGTTTTAATTTACCAAGGACATTAAATTAACGATAATTAGGAAGAATGGAATTTGTCAACTAACAATACACCCTGTATGCATATCGCTGTGTACGCTCTCCTTTACCCAAGTGCACTGTTTTCGTACTCCTCCTGGAGCGCAAATTGTGGGTGCTTGAGACACAGGATACTAAGTAAAGTACCCACTACCGACATTTTCGGGGCAAGCACGTAAAGCAGCCGTTGTAAAAGAGTTGAAGGGGTGTAAAAGTCAGGCTTTATGCGTGCGGACAGAGTGTGTCGGGAACTTTACTGTTATTGAAATTGGGGCTCGAGGAATCGCTACCCTTGAACTTGAATAAATTCCCCTCCATATTGAAAATACCCCATACTGGCATATAAAAATTATCTTGTCGTAATATATTCGTTGCAATTTCGACTGAAAATCCATTGTGTATTAATTATTATTTTCTCGTTCTACTCGCGAGGAAAATAATTCGACGAAAATTCTTCGAAATTTGAGGAAGAAGGGATGTTACGTCGACGAGGCCAGACGACCATTGGACACCATAGTATACGTTCTGGAATAATTTTTACCTTGACGGGAAGATGGAGTGAATAGGGTGGCGGTGTGGTATAGAAAGCGTTCGACCTTGTGTCGCCTAATTAGGGTAAATTTAAAAAATTCGACGGCAGAATCATTGACTTATTAAAATGGGTTCTCAATCGGACGTCTGAGAGACCAAGAACCAGTCTCATTAATCCGTACGAAAGACCCAATCCGCAAGGACAATGGAGATCCGCCCCAGACGGACTCATCGAGGACAAACAAACGTACGGCCGACCAAGAACAACGGACGACATCGACCAACCCTTTGTACTTCGTAATTGAACGCGGCTGTCTTCTCGGCGAAAGTTTCAGACGCTTCCAACCTTATAAAGGTTCGGCTAAGAGGAAACAGATCTCGAAATTCTAGAATAGAGAAATTTTATACTTAGATCGTTGGGTCCATTCTTCAAAATTTGTACAGCTTCGATGGAGACTTTCTCTAAAATCCGTAACGTTTTCATGCACTATTTTGCGTGACTTTGTTTCTGACAAACTTTCCTGCAGAACAACTGTTTAAGATTATTAATATTCGATCCGAAGCTTATTCCAGGGTCATTAGGATCAGGGTCTCGAAGCATAAAGAAGTCCTTGGAAAACCATGTCGAACTGTGCTGTACTTGCAATTCAATTTAAATTGTACTAATCTCTTATGGGTACTTCTCTGTTGCAAATTCAGTATCGTGAATAGATCTTCGTTACCATTAACAAGCATTAAGAGTTATTTCTATTTTATCAAATAGCAGACTATGATATTCCCTTTCGCAAGGACTACGCTACATTCGTCAGAGATATTTCTCTCTAACTGGGAAACGATTCCTAACGAGAATGTAATACACTCTCAGATCTTCGACGATGGTAAGCTTGGCATTAAAAATGCTCGAGGAGTTTTGTAAAACGTGTACGAAATTGCTTCGACTCGCGTTAAGCCAGACCCAGACGATACGCGAAGAAACTGAAAGCGCGATTTTCCTACGGTTTGAATACATATTTAATTGAAACACCGAGTAATATAATATCCAAAGTTTGTTGAAGAGAGGATGAAAATGGTTTTAAAGTGCACTCGTTGATCGCCCTCTCTACATTCCTGCACCGCATTAATGAAGCAGTATCGTATCTCGAGCATTTGCAGAACTTTCTGGAAACTCTAATAACTGAAACGGAATTTAATAAAGCACAGTGCGAACGGCGTAATTGACATTTCGCATTCTATTTGCGTACGTCGCCCGAACATTCGACCTGAATGAACTGTACCCTCGGTTACTGCAAATTCTACAGTTCCCCCTTTCTCTACTTTCTCTCTGTCTTGCACACCTCCTGGACCTATCCTGCCCAACTTCTCTTCTTCTCTATTCCCTTCTCTAGCACTCTCCCAAACGTGATATTTCAGAAGTTTACAAAGTGTACTCGGATATGTCACGCTAGACCAAACTGCTTACTTAGACTGCAAATGTTAGCGTAATACAACGATGGACAAAGAGATGCGCGAACCGACTAGCCGGAATGAGATTTCATTCTCTCGGAAAATTAGAAAGAATATCTAGAAATATAAATTAATATCGTTGAATCGTCACCGAGTATAGCCTGAATACGGCTTTATAGTTCTGTTGGGCTTTCAATTCGAATAAAATTCCAAAGGTTTATGAAATTTTGAAATTCTTTATTCTCAACTATTGATAAATTTCTTCGTGCAATTGATTCATTCTAGTAACTCATTTAAGGCGATATTCATATCCTAAACGTGTAGTAGTAATACTTTCTAATCTTCAGGCTAATATACTTAATATTGGGTATATATTTAGGAGTGTCTAGAAATTGGGTATCAGTAACTGAAGATGAAATTAGGAACTAAATTTTAGATTCAGATTTTATTTTATTTTTAATTTTAAATTAAGATGAAGATATGAACTAGAAATTACGAACCTAAATCTTTTGCTTCGACCTTCGAGAAGTCTGAAAACCTACCCCTTGCAAGCCCCAAATCTTCAAGCTTTGAACTTACACTTACTGAAAATACTCTTATTTTATTTTCTATTAAATATACAACCGCCAAACTATAATAATTTCAACAAAAGTGTTAGACCTCTTTAACACTGAACCTGCAACAGTCTAAATGACCACGGTTTAAAAATTTTTAATCAAAAATTCCGTATTCGATCAACACTTTGGTTAATACACAGGGTGAGTGGCTCGTAATGATCCAAAATAATTCACGAAATATTTATCGTAAATTTAGAAAAATATTTGGAATAATAAAAATTGCGTTGTTTCGAAGGGGAATATTCGGTAGCATAATCGATTGTATATAGTTCTGCTATTTTATCGAGATATGGAACTCAGCATTTCTTTTTTTCTTCTTTTTCAAATGCAGTTTCTAATTTTTCTTTCAAATTTTGATACGTCATAGAAATTTCCCAAAATTATAATAATTTTGACAAAAGTATTCGATCCCTTTAACACTGAACCTACAACAGTCTAAATGACCAGGGTTTAAAAATTTTTAATCAAAAATTCCGTATTTGATCAACACTTTGGTCACTCGATCTCGTCATTTTTCTTGCGATAGGAATATGATCAATTTATCAATATCTCCTCTAATTCCATTCTCTATAAGCTCGGCGTTCTTTCATTTCTTCATCCAACGTTCACCTAACCGACCACAGCAGGTTCGCCATTCATGCAACGCAAATCCACTTGAACATTGCGCCTGAAGAACATCCATCAATCTCCATCTCGCCAGATCCATTCGCGACTTTGATTTCAATTTCTGCCCCCGCTTAGCTGTCCAACCGATTCGATACCTCCCGAAAGCAGTTAATGAACGTTCGAAAGCACATAAATTCTTCAATGATAACCAGGGTGGCCGGTTTCTCTTATCCGGAGATTTACTTCCTTCCCCTGCCGGGCCGGTAATAGTGGTCCGCGAAATTTATTTGCGGATTCGTGGTGAAACGTTAATTCGAAAAGGTCGGAAGGGAGCTGGAGGATCATTGAACGAGAGGCGGGAGAAATAAAACGAGCCCGGCGAAACCGACAAGGGAAATGAGACGAACGGAGAGAGATAGAGGCGAGAAGATAGAGGGATGGACTGACAGAAACAAAGAATCACAAACGGGAGAAGGAAGAGTGCAGGTAAAAACGGAAAGAACCGACGGGGATTTCGTTAATGTCATTTTTTCAGGGCAATGGAAATTCTTTCCTCTTTAGCGTTTTAATCCACCTGCGTGCCTGTGTAATTTGATTCATTCTTGTTCCGCTTCTTCCTGTGAGGGCTGCTTCGGCTTTGCACGAAAATTTCGTGGCTACGGGGGATAAAGAGAAATTGGAGCCCGCTGTTGGCAAGAAACAAAACGTAAACGAATCTCGATACTTTCGTCTCGTCTCCTGCTTCCTTCGTTACGTGACTATCTGATGATGATCACGCGTGTTTTTCCTATTAATCGCAACATCCAAATTTTCTTCCAAAACTCGGTCAATAATTTCAAGAATATTTTTATTTTCACGATAAAAATTACAAATGCGTTGGTAATTTAGGAAATACAAGTATATCCAATTTCGCATAAACTGAGCGAAGTAAGATCGTGTTAACAATGGATAAAAGAAATTTCATATAAGGTTGATAAGATAGTTGGACTAGGAAAGTTATGAAAAATGATAATCAGAGTTATAAATATTTGTTAGTGTAATCAGATAATTATGTCTCAGGTAATCAGAGTTAAATTTAAAAACCTAACCTGACCTTTGTAATCCGACAATTTTTTGGTTTGGTCGATTGGCAACTTCAAGCAGACTTTTGAGATGGAAAATATTACGAAATTAAAAATTTTGTTTAGTGGAGAAAAAAATTAAAAATTGAGAGCTGTACTCTGCGAATTAACGTAATAATTAGCGGATTAATGTCATCATAGTGGTTTCAATGGAGTACAGAGTGTAATATAATGAAAGGAAATTTTCAAATAAAAAATGAAGATCATGCACGACTTCTTTTCATGCTATCGTGAAATGCACCATCAAATTTGGAGTGGAAAAGTTTCGAGTTGCAATTTCTATACTGTGAAAAGATCTCTAAATGTAGAGGGTTTATTTATCAACGTTATTGCGTAAATATTAATAATTCGCGATTTGTTATTTGATTTTAACCTCGCGAATAGGGATAAAATAGGAAAAAGTGAGGAAGGCTACTGCATACCTTTTCCAGAAAAAAAATTCTGGTTTCAAAAAGCCTTTCGTTGCAAAAGTGGATTTGCAGTGGAGACCAAAACCAAAATTCTCGATTCAATCAAAAAATCCTGAGAGAGCAATCGAATCAGTCAAAAAAATCAGTGTGCCAAAAAAAAAGGTGAGCAGTTACGAGTCGAAAACTCGTTGATATTTTCTATCTATTACTTTAACAATCAAAATCATTATTTTATACCTCTGACAATCGATATGCCTCTAAATTTGATAAAGATAAATTAAACATTCGCTATTCGTTGAAAAATCATCGTTATTGAAATAAATGCTGGAAAATTCGTTGAAATATAAGGAACTCGTCATATTCCAGGAGCACTCTCATTAAATTCTCTATCAAGCCTTCATCTACGAAATCTCGCTACCTAAATCTTCATTTTCCCTCGAACATCGCACTGCTTTCACGTAAGTAACAGAAAAGGCTGTCTCTTTGTCTATCGACTGCATCGAATTCTCTGACAAGGAGAGTGCAAGTCCTTCGGGTCACCGATTTAATTGAAATTTTGTAGGTTTGTAGATTTCGTCATGCAGTTCAAGAATATATATCATTATAGCCGCCACTATTCAATGGTTCTTGAGCTATTTACTAGATATTAACACTTTGACTGCCATGGTGGTCATTGGTGACCTGAGCGCTTGAACTACTTAAACTATATTGAACAACGTTGAATGAAAATTGACAATTAGTACATTTTGAATATAACCGCTAATTAAAAGATACTTTGAAATAACAAGTGCCCCATTGAACAATTAAAAATTTTTATTAGAACATCAAAAATATATCAGAATAAATCTTGCATCTAGCGGTGCACTCCCGTTTCCCGAGGGAAACACGTGATTTCGGCGTGGCAGTCAAAGGGTTAATAAGATTGCTATAGAAAACTGTTTTCCCTGCATTGTATTCTTATTATTCTGTAACAAATATATACTAGCATAAGAAATCGTAAAAATAAATTTGTTTGATTAAGAAATTTGATTTACAATTGTTAATTTGCAATGTTTCCATAGGCGAAAAATGAATACAAAATGAAAAATAGATCGAAGAAAAGAAAGCAACTAGAGACGGGAATCGAACCCCAGACCTGCATCATAGGAATTTTCGGGTGTCGCTATTAAGCCGCAACACCGCTTGAAAACCGCAAGAAATAAATCTGTAGTTACCGAAGTAATAAGACTTTAATCGCAAATATCTGAAAAACTATCGAGTAGTAGCGGCTATAATGATATATATTCTTGAACTGCATACGAAATCTACAAATCTACAAAGTTTCAATTAAATCGATGACCCGAAGGACTTGCACTCTTCTTGTGAGAGCCAAACGCAATTCCTAAATTCATCGCCCGAAATCGTGCTCTGATTCCTTTCAATGCCTCTGTCTCGATTCTCGCCTAACACCGAAATCTCACCTAACATGGTCTACTATACGGTCTCGTAAGACTCGTAATCACACACTCGATCCTCTCGCGAGGATCGCGCTATCGCGCAGTGCCGTCGACTTAACGGGGATGTCTCGGAAGATAGCTGTTACGACGTCGGATAAAAAGACGAACGATTGGAGGTAAACGAAAGAGAGCCGAGGCTCATTTCCCTTTCGCGGCGACCGATGAATTTTGAAGGCAAATGGTCGGAGCGAACGAACCGCGGAACTAGCGAAAGAGACCAAGGATATCCACCTCTCGTTTCCCTCTTTACGATTCCACCCTCGTTTCCCTCTTTCTTCGTTTCTTTCCTCGTCGGACGACCCTGCTACCCCTAACGTGTTACATTTCTCCCGACCTCCACTCGTATTAGTATCGCCCCTCCGATTTTCGAGCAGACGAACTTCTGATTTTATCGCGGCAGAGACGGTCGATGGAGCGGAAGGAACCGGAGATTGTCACGCAAATGAATTTGAAGTATTGCCATTTTACATTTCCACCTGTCTCCGGCCCCGCGACGATCCACCACCGGCGTTCTTTCTGATTTTCCATTATCTTACCTTTCGTTTGCATCGACCTCCGCTCGTTCACCGATCGACCCGCCACCATCTTCTCCATAAACGATCACCGTCTCCACTGCATTTCTGTACTCCTCGCTCTCTCTCCCTTTTCTATCCCTCTCTCATCCCTCCGCGACACGTGTCCCGCTTGCACCGTCATTTGTTTCTCGTTCTCCTTCTTTCTCTTCCTTTTTATCGGCTCCCCTATCCCTGCTCCATCAACAGGCTGTCCTCCTCTCGTCCGTTTCTCTTTCGCTCTCCCGTGTCGCTCGTTTCTCTCCCAACAGCGCTCCCGACCGTTTTCCTCGCTCGTTTTCCCCTGCACAGGTACGCCGCCACCCCAACCCCCTCCAGCCTCGTCCAAAGCTCGTTGCACCCTCGTGTCGTGCTCCCGAGTGTCCGCGATCGATGCACCTGGCTGCATTTGCAAGTTCAGCGACTGAACGGAATCGGCCGAGACGACAAATCGAACGGAATCGGAAATCGCAATAAGACCGACAAAAGTAACACGATTCTTCGCAGCCAGACGTAGACGCGGGCCGGAGGGGCTGCCGATAGACCATTTTGTTTTGCTGCCTTATCGGAGAGACGCGACCGGGAATTCGGTTTACCAGTGCGATGATCGAACAGCAGCAACCGATTTAACCGTTCTCTGCTTTCCTCTGCGAGGGAAGAGCGATTGAATTCGAAATGATATCGCGTCCAGGCGAGCGAATCGCGAGCGAGATGTCGTTTCTCCAATTATCTTTCGCTTTCAGCCGAAAGAAACGCGACAAGTGTGGTGTTTGAGCAGAGAAGTGTCGTGTCTGCTATTCTTTCGATATTTTATGTACTCTGATTTTATCCTTGTGTTTGTTATTTTGGCATCTCCAAAGTTTAAAAGGCCCTGCGATTTGATTAGATCTTCAAACCATCGATCTAAGCATCGAATCGAGATTCGTCTATTTCTACAGTGACTGATTGCATCTAAAATTTGTTCTCCGTTTAAATAGCGAATAAAAAATTTATGTCAAGCCCCATTTTACCTGATAATAACCAACAGAAACAGAATTTTTATTTTGCAGGTTACTATTAAGCACTCTGTTTTTACCGGTGTATTTTTTACTTAGGTGTCTCGGAGATCTAAAAGCTCTCGAGAGGTCCTACGACCTTTCCGAGTCTTCAAACGATGAAATTAAGCATCGAGCTACGTTTTATCCACGAATTTTTAAGCTAATTATTGAGAAGAAAGTTCGAGTCGCCCGGCACTTGTACGTAATAATAACGGAAATAAGAATGACGTCCAAGTGTTCTCGAGAAATCAATTTATAAGCGGTTACCATCCCCATGGAGGTCGCGTCGGCCTTGCCTCTGCCTTGAAATAACTCGATTCATTTCAGACTTGCGTATTAAAAGTTCTTCCAGTTCTACAGGGTACAATAATATTATCAGTCAGTTAAGTCACCTTGCCATCCGCGCAGAGAATTCCCATTAAAAGATTTCAAAGGATAAGGACATAAAGGAGACTCTTCCTCCGCTACAGCACGACTGTCTGCAGGATGATCGTTAAATTATTGTAAAAGCTATTTTTCTTCCGTTTTCGATGTCTCCGCTGCTCCGTGGCTTTTGACCTGCTTGTATATGCAGTGCTAATAAAACGAGTATGGCAGTGTCACATACACGGTATACCCTAAATTTATGTCGCACAGTCTGAACGCTGCACGATCTCCGTGTCGCCATTTTCGTATCACTTCAAACGGTATCGATTTAACGTAAAATAAGGTCGTAACATCAGTGGACGGAATTAAAATGAAATATAAGCGTGAAATCGCATAGGAGGTATAGAGTATTCGATAATCGCAGGGATTGCTATGGAGTTTTGGAATGGTGCACTGGTGTACGCGTAAATAAAAATTTACCACTTGATTCACGCGAGAACTTTCGCCCGAATGCATCCTCGAAACTCGACAATTAAGTTTCAGTTCGCTTTTATTAACTACGTATGTGCTGTAAAAGTGCATTGGGTACCAAATGTCCACGTAACTATGAAAGATGCGTTTAATAAAGTTAGGTGTTCCGGAAATAAAATTTAGGAGACTATAAATTCCGAGGAAAACTAGCATAATAATCCTGAAATGTTACATCTATATCCACTATTTTCGGAAATTTTATGGGCCCCGAAAAAGCAACTGAAAATACGAAGGGAGACAAATTAAAAATATAAATTCGCACACGAATTTTATTTAAAAATTCGTAAGAGTCCACGTAAAAAAGGTTGCAAACAAAATGGAGGAATTATTCATTTGCAACTACTCAATGATATAATGATTAATTATCACAGGAAAATCACGATCTTCCTAATTTTAATATAACAAAGATCCTTCCTGATTATAAAATTGAAAACGAATGTAAAAAATATTTTTCAAAAACCAATTCGTGTTGGGTTCCACGCGCAACAATTCAACTCCCCCTTTCTTTTTCTTTCGCGACAAACAGATGCTTTCTTCAACCCTCGTTCGCACATACGTTCGGGAAACCGAAGACAACCCAAACTCGAAACCTCGTAAGGACGTGCGTTAAAACCAGGCCAACATAAACCATCGCTAACAGCAGGCAAATTCGGGCTGGAAGAATCTTCGTTACGCTCTGTCGCAAAGGCAATTTCTCTAGACCAGTGGTGCTCGAGCAGCCTCCATTCCGGCACCCTACATAAATATCATATTCCCCGATAATACCGGCCCCTATAAAACTCAGCATTAATCACCGCACGAGAAATACCATCCTCCGAGCGTAGACACAAAACGACCACTTATCCCTGGCGGGCTTTCTCCGTTTCGAAGCCTGCGGCTGTTCCGCAACCTCGTAAATCGCGAGACGGAAGAGAAGCTGGAAGAAGGGGCGGAAAACTGGGGGCCAAGCGACGCCCGGTGCAAGACAGTGAAGGAACAAATGAGGGGGTAGCCAAGGACCGGTATTATACCGGTAAATATTGGTAATAACTTCGTGGCCCTTATAAAATTCGAAACATGGAGATATATATTCGAAAATACCGACAAATTTATCCTCATTTACCGGGAACTTTCATTTTAAAGGACAAAACTTCAAGACCAATTAAAAGTTGAATTTTATTCTAGTATAAGTTGTACTATAGTAGCAGATAAAAATACATAATTGGGTGCTCAATAAAACCGGTATATATTTCGATTTTCGATGCTAGAAACAATCCTTCAGCGTTCAAGAAGGACGTGAAAAAGTTATACCGACCTCGAGTCCTTGACCAAGGATAGAAAAGGATCTCGATAAACTGGACTGGTGCAGAGGAATGGAGGAGGAAGTGTAAGTACCAGGGGCTCTTTGGAAAACGGGATGAACCGGGAGAGACGCGGAAGCGGATTGCAGGAGAACGAAGGAAGCGTCGTGGTCCCTGGAGAGAAGGAAGAATCGCAGGAACTGGAGGAACGAAGCCTGGTAACGGAGGTTGAAGTGAGATGGAGAAAACTATCCCCCGGACCCCTGTTTTAAAACGTTCCCCGCGGTGAAATAAATTGGCGCCGGCATGTTTACACGTCGGAGGCATGCCAGGTAAAAATTCGTGGAGTGTAGCAAAGCGGAACGGAGAAGGTGGATGGCGAAGCGGAAAAAAAGGGTTAGAAGCGGGCGGATGTCGAGCAGCGCCGGGAACCAGGCCCGAACCGAGCTAAGTTGTGTTTAATTAATGACCGGACTAATTAAAAGCCTAAAGAAAAATACAGCCACGCGCGGACCAGCCGGCCCCTCACGCCGTAGACATAAGAGGCCTCTGAAACACTCGTTCCGGGCTCGTTCATAAAGGCGAATCGCAGGTGGTAATTGAAGAAAATGCTAGAACGCGGATTACCGTCTAATAACTTCTTCCCCATTGCCTTGCGCCTTCGCACAGAAGATTATCGTGTTTTATACTTATTTTTCGTTTTTCAGCTGACTCCAGAATTAACTTTGGAAATTTTTTATTGAATTAAAAACGCTTGTTGGGTGAAAAAGGATATCGCACTACTATCTACCATCCACCATCCACGATAAAATAAAATAAAAAGTTTAGAAATTCTTCGGATTCTTGTTAACCCATTGCACTCGACGAATTTTTGGATAAAGAAAAGTAAGAGTTCAAAGATTTTCTGCTATAAAGCTGACGATATTTTTTGGAGGAGTAAATCAAAATTCGTATAATAATTAACACGTAGAATTATTTGGTTTCGATGCCTCGCACACCGTTACATTATCTTAAATTTGACATATTAATGAGTATCAATCTTTGAAATCTTATCAAAGAAGGGAGTCATTCGAGTGCAAAGGGTTAAGATGCGTCGAGTGACAAATGTAGCTTATAATTGTGAGATTCGACGTACAGTTGAGACTCATTTTTGTAATACAAAGGGTTAACCATGATGCACTTCTTGATGAGGAAAATGTCTGTGGATGGTATAGAAGAACTAAAAAAATATAAATTAGTCTCATAGCCTGGATGCTTGCACCTTCCAAAAGAATATTAACGTGTTTTTATTATTTTTTTACTGAGTGAAGAATTATTTGTATTCTTTTATTATTTATTATTTAATATTGTTGATGTGTCTGTTTACGGATAGACCACAAACATTGATGTGATTTGAATTTTATTTTAAATTAAATTTTCTGGTATCTATATCAAATATTTGAGTTTCATTCGATCACAGTCCCTCTCGTTCGCCAAGAATTAAACGTGAAGCATTTTTCGCGGGTAATTTCTTGAAATGGTATAGAGGAAACCAACGAGAAACGTTAAAGTTTCGAAGCAGACCATTTTCTTTCCCGTTCCAATAAAATATCGTAGAACTTTTATTACATTTACACGGTTTTACTCCTATTTAATCGATCAAACTAAGAATTATATTAAGCGCAATCTTCTTTTCTTAATTAAATTAGGAATGCATATCAGATGAGAAGAGAATATTAAGTCGGGAATATTTTTGAAGAAAAATTCGCTGGTACAGCATAGGAGAATCAAATGGCAAACGCTAAAGTTTCAAAGAGAAATACTAACGGAAGTACTCCGTGTCTGTTAGGATAAAAGTCGCTTTCCATTTGTTCATCTTACTTTCCTCAATAATGTACGGAAGATTATGAAGCGAGGATATCCTTTACAGCTTTCTTCGACTTTGTCTTCGCATACATACGTAAGAGAACTTCCTTTCCTTTAACAAAAGCACTCCTCGGCTTGTTATACTCCGCCATCTTTATTGTTATCATAGACAAGTTAAGTTACATATTGGACATATTAAATCGGGCATTCACGACGAAAAAAATACTCGAACGAACGTAAAAGACACGTTATTCTATCTAAACGCGACACTCGTCACTGCATTCTTTTCAGCATCTTCAACATGTCCCCGAACATGCCTCTAGTCACGTGATAGCCCAAGCTCACAAAGCTGCCGATCCTGTGAGAAATGCCTTCTGTTAGTGTTCTGAAAGTCTGCGAAATAAATCGTTCGCTCTTATAAGAAAGCCTTCGACATGGAGGAAAACCTTCGCTATTAATCTACGATCTCAACATCTAAAGTACCAATCGACTATGTGTCACCGTTCTTTCATTACGTAACAAATTATCTCAGGCATAATTCGTCACACTTACTTCCTTTCGACGGAAGAAGAAGGATTCCTCGTGGATGTAACACCAAAAATATCGAGAACGTCAAATATCGACCAGATTGCCAGCAGACCGATGAATATTTTCATTTCGTTTTGCATGTTGGTCGCCCTCCCGCGTGACGCTCCTCGCAGAATCGAAATGGTACAAACGGTACACCGAAATTCCTCAAATTAGCATTTAATTTGTTTAAAATGTTGAAATTAATTTGGACGAACCATAACAAGAAATCGACATTAGAATTTGGTCCAAATATCGAGATTAATCGTTCGCCAGTGTTTTATTTCCAGCCACGAAACCCCATGACACGCTCGTTCCATTGTTCTTCAAAATCGTTACAGAATAATGACTTCGATCAATGACTAGGATAACCGATTGAAAATATTTTGAATTTTGAAAATTTCGCGCCTTTGTCGCGATTTAGACGTAACATGGCACGATTCCGCGTGAAAATTTAGCCATGACCGCGAACGCTGGTTTACAGGCGGAAAAGGGAGGGAAATGCGAACCATTTTCACGTGTCTGTATTTTCATTCGCGTTATTCCCGAAACATACAAAAGTTTTAAACGTCGAGTATCAATTTTATCGAACAATCCATCTACCCCTTTAGTTGCACGATCGTAAGCCCGTTCACAAATGGGCAAACACGCGTCAGCCATAAACGTATGAATAGTGCCCAAAGCAAACACCGATTCCCGCAAACATATACCGTGCCTTGCACATTGTCCAATGCCTGCATTTCGCCGATATTCAACATCCACGATTACAACCTCGCTAATTAAATAATTGATTGTTATCGTATTAGACATGCCGATGTAATTAGTCTAATCAACGTGGATTCTGTAATTGTTCCATTATATCCTGGACAACTACTTTCGAGAGTTTCCTCGAGTTCTTCTTTCTTTTTGGAATGCAAAAAATTGAACAATTTTTATTAATTTAAATAAATTGGGAATTTTTGTTAATTTTAATGACAGTTGTTACGAGAACTTTGGTGTTTAGGTGTAAGAAAAATGATAAGTGAAGTATTCAGTAGGGGAGACTGATTATTATCCCTCTTGGAATGCAAAAAAATTGAAAAATTTTTGTTAATTTAAATAAATTGAGAATTTTTGTTAATTTTAATGACAGTTGTTACGAGAACTTTGGTGTTTGGGCGTGAGAAAAATGATAAGTGAAGTATTCATTAAGGGAGACTGATTCATTACCCCCTTGCCTTACCATTTAACTTTCTATGATGCGTGCCATAGTCATTTTCTTATCAGGAGTCTTACACCATATTGTAGACGAAGGGGTAGATGAAACAGGCAATAACCACTGGTTTCCGAAATACTTTAATATGATATAGTATTAACTTTTTTACTTCTTTCACCAGCAACTTTAATAAACATTTATAAGGAAAGGATCTTTCAACAGAAAGAAAATTATTTCACTCGTGAAGGACCTTTCCTTCCCAAATAACAGATTAGCAATTTATGGATACTCCTACTGTGGAATTAGTAGTAGACAAAGAATAAATCTTCGTAAATAAAATATTCGCAATTTTCGAAATACATCGGTGAACAAATCTCGCAACAATGTACTTCAAATATTCGAGACGTTTCAGCGAACTAATCTTTCGACGACATAACCTCAACGGTAAACCCGTCTAAGAAATAAAACAGCAGAGGAGTAGAACCACGGAATGCATGCACGCGATTACACTCGCGAAGAAAATATGGTCCAGGAAAAGCAGTTCTCCTGCAACCATTCCCCTTTCCCTCCAACATCTTTTTCTAATTGCAACCGGAACAGAGATACGTCTCGTTCCAGTCGCGTGCAACGCCCTCTACAACCGCCATCCATTTCCCTTACTGGAGAAGCTCCCGTCCTCCAGGGTGGACTGATTAAAAAATGTATCAACGGTAAACACATTCTGCAGTTCAATTTATCCGCGAGCGGAAGGGGAAGCCGACGAAGCCGTAAAATAAAAGTCAGCACGGATTACGGTGCAGAACATCGTCGTAGATTATCTCGACACTGTTCGGAAATTCCTACGGGAAATACAATACATTCGAACAGGTCGGACGAGGAAACAGAGGGGGGTGGAAAAAAAATGGAAAAAAGGGGCGGGAAAAAAGGGAAAACGGGAAGAAAAAAATTCACGTCGCGGCGGGGCCGTGTCATAAATAACGGAGTTGCGATATAAATAACGAGCCGCTGCTAATTTAGATCCCCGGCCGGATAAAGCCAATATCAAAGGTATTCCGTTCGAGAGCCGGGCGTACCGTTTCAGCGCGAGCCATCGTGCTTTGTCGTAGATCAAACAGGATTTTTTTGGTGAATCATCGAAATGTCTTTGCCCCGTTTATGTTACACTACCGTTCCTCTGTAAAACGTTTATCGCGGCGAGATTGCCGCGAAAACACGGCACGCAAAAAAATTGCATGCACCGTATAAAATTGCGCTCCTGAAAACTGAAAGTACGATTTATGCGGGATCCAGATTAACTACCGTTCGCGAGTAGTCAGTTTGCGAGTATTATGCATCATCCTCGAGCTGTTTGATACGATTCTTCGTGTGAACCGGTAGCAAAAGTTAGGTATTATTCGATAATTAAGATATTCATTAGGTTATCGCAGAGCGTGAATTTGGTGAATGCTGGACGTTTTCCAACAGTGAAACTACCAACGCATAATGTCTGTATAAGTATAATAAGGAGGACTAGGGTGAAATTTGGTGTCTGATATATTTCTCGTAATAAGGAAAAATAAATCCGAATTGGACCATAATTATTTCATCCAAAAAAAGGGGAACTTTTTTAAAAGCATCGACATTACTCTTACCTCAGGAATAATTATAGTAACTTCATATATTTTTATTTCATCGTAAATAAAAATTAAGATTAAATGTACTAAGTGCAGCTGCATATTCTAACAACTGCGGAAATGAAAAACCTAACATCAGCCATTTTATCTAGTTCCACAGTTCTAGTATTAAAAAAATATCGTTAGGAAGTATATTATTATGCAATTTATTTAAAAATGAAAAAGGTCGTCTATCTTGACAAATCTCGTTAATTCAGAGTCCAGTATGTGCAAATCAGATGATAAACGGTTTCGTTCTTCCTTGTAACAATTTTTATAGTTGCAATAAGGAAGCACTTCTAAGTTCAATGAAAATCATTAACGAATAACGTTTCCCTCTTGCTTCATCAGGTATAGCCTCTCTTATACTTGACTGCTGATCAAACTCATCGTGAGAATTCATAAAAGAGCGAGTACTTGTGTTTACGCGCTGACGTAAGCGTCGCGAATCCAATCCCGGAAGTAGCCAGTCGAGGTGAATACCGTGTAAGAGTGATAATCACACGTATCGTGCTTGACTGGGCTGACGCTGACGATACCACGTAGATACCAGACTTCCCCTAGTTCGAAGAATAATCCTCCTCCACTGTCACCTTCGCAAAGACTCGAACCTGAATAACAAAACAGCTCATTTCAGCGATGATAGACGTGACATGACAGTCAAATGTCTTTCATCTGCTTTGCGAGAACTTATCTATCTGTTAACCACTTGCGGTGGCAAGAATTTCGCAGACGCGTGTGCCAGAACGGTCCAGTGTCTCTGTAACAATTGCCAAACGACGTGTGTACCACGTCGTTGGCGATTCTGTGACAAAAGCACAACGACGTGCGTGACACGTCTTTCCAGCGCAAGTGGTTAATTTTCAAATCGCAATTTTCTACTGAAAATTATTCGGAAAACTAATTGCATTTATGATAAACAGATATTCAGCTTCAGAGTCAAGATATTACTGTAGTATACTTTTCAAACAAATCTTCGTCGATTCCTACATGACTCGCAACGCGATATTTTCTTTACACCTCGTGTATTATTACGTGGATTAAAATAGCTTCCTAGAACGTACAAATCGGAATTTAATTGAACTGAAAGAAGCGTAGCTAATATGGAAATTGCTTGGTTTCCGGAGATAAAGCCTGAATGGAAACCCATGACTGTTCTTGGATCCTTCTCGATGTAAGCAATTATTCGGAAATAGAGATACTCAAAATTAAAGAAGAAAGTACAATGCTTTAAAGATCCTGCAAAATGATTCGCGAGGTTAAGAAATTCGACGATTAATAATAAATAAATTGTAATAATCGACTCACCGTTCAACCGGCCAGCGCAGAACTTGTCGGAAGTGATGTAGCCCCGAAAATCGTCAGGCACGGCAGACGCACAGTCGTTGTAAGGAACATAGGGCATGCTCACCTCCTGAAGAGTCTTACTAGGTACACCCTTGATCGTCTTGCCCCAGCCAACGGCCTGCGAGAAAAAAGCAATCCTGGGTTCATTCGCCGCGGCGAGGCTTTGAAGATAAAATAAAAGAAACATCGAGGACGTACCGGGGGTGTGAGGGTGGAAATTAATTGCTGAAATAGAACAACGTCGCGGCGTAACAGGCGTGCGAATTAATTACGGAAATATAATCCGGCGTGACTTAATTAGCCAGCTGAAACCAGTCGCGGAGGCGGAAATGAAGGCAAAAAGGCGGGAAATCTGGCGAGAAAGTAGCGTTGCAATGGCGCGACTGTGCGACAGTTGAAATTAATCAAAGCGTACACGTGGACGTATCTGGCTACTTCGGTATTCTTAATTAATAACCAGGCTCTCTCACCTTGCCCTTCTGGCCTACGTGTAGTTGTCTCCGCTCGTACACGTTGTCCCAGTCCATGCAGATCGGTCTCACCATGGCGGTCAGCTCGAAGGGGGTGGCCAATTGTAACAGGGCTATGTCTTCAGCGAAATTTGCTCTCGCACCGATGTAACGTTCGGGTAACATGATCTTGGTTACCATCGATTTTTGCACGTAATTCTCCACCGCGTTCCAATCGCGATAGTGCTTGCCAGCCGCCACCGCGTAGCTCGATTTGTCGTTCACTGTATTGTACACTTCGTCGTAGAAACAGTGAGCGGCTATCGAAACAACGTTTACCTTTATCTGCTGTGTCGACGATGGAAAACGTATTTTTTCTTCCCTTTTTTTTTTTTATTTTTCGGATTTCGTGAACGAGTGTAATTGTTTTGTTCGATGGTAGTTAAGAGAGAAATATGAAAGAATTTTGTAAGGTTAGAATGAGTGGATGATTTATTCGTGATGGTGGGACAGCATGAGACTATTGTTACTAATAATCCGTAACGCTGTTTCATGGTAAATATGAAATTACATACAGTAAACAAATATAATATATACATGTATTTGGATTAGTTATAGATTTAATATAATGCTTAATTGAATATGTTAAGGTACAGGGTTTGCTGGTTATAAAATCCAGATGAATAGAAAATCTCGTTAATGATCGTGTTTGAAGTTGAGAAAATTTTTAAACGAATTTGCATATCTACATTTACCGTATTATATTACAGCTATTATCTGAGCCAGTGATTCTTAGCCAATATAGGAGCAGAATTTTTGAAACATACGGTATGTAATTAATTAGTCGATTCGAATATCGAGGTAATTGATTAACCTCTTTTTCCTTGGATTATCAAATAAAGAAACATGCATACAGTTACATGAAATCGACTGCAACGGCGGTTATCTGCTGCGAATGAGAATAATACCTATATTTCTGGAGGTATGGTAGAATTTTAATAATTAATGTATATGTACCGTGGAATGAAAGTCATTGGTTTAAACGATAAGTGTTGGTAACTTGCAAGTAATAAGACGAAAAGTTTCATTAAGCCCGAGCGAGAATGGCTAATAAAGGACAAAGAATATATTCGAATACGCACGATAACAGTCGCTTGGTCGTAATGAAAGACGGAAATCAGAAAGAGGTTAGCTTCTTTGCCGTTTCTTGGAATCACCCTAACCTCCTCGAGACATTCGCCTTATTAAGAGCGCGAAGAACGAAAAGAACGAGGCGCCAAACAGCTTACGAAATTAATTAAAAAATTAATTAAAATTAATTAAATAAAAAAATTAATTTCCTCGAACGAAATTACCTGATACGATCAGATTGTTGCTTACGAGTGTGCCTCCGCAAACTTGCTCGTACTCGTTCTGCGAGTCTTTCTGGTAAATACCAACATGCCACGGAAATACGCCTAACTTCGCCTCGAATCCGTTTACTATCAGCGTGTTACCTTGTGAAATGGGCACCCCGCACTCTGACGAAGCATAACGAATTAAATTAGATCCGGTGAACCATAAACCTACCTTGAATTAACGATCAATGGCCCGCGCGAACCTGTACCCAGGGGAGGGGTTGGACATGCACGCAGTAAAAATTTATCGATGGCCATTAACTTGCCGAGTATATCACGATTATGAGAGTATAAATTATTCTTCGTTTTATTCAAGATATTAAAACCGGTGTGTCGGAACGAAACAAGATACGCAAAATCGTCATTACCTGGAAGACACCGGAAGAGACGACGGTCCCATAATCCGTCTTCGAGACAAGTGACTGTGCGATACGCTGGGTCATTCGTCACGGGCAATTTGTAAGACGATTTGCACGACAAAGTCGCCACCGTTCCAGGTTTAATTCGATCGGTGCAAGACACTTCGTTCCCTTGGTACGAGCATAAAATATTCACCGTGCTGCTGCTCAACGGAGGACACGTTTCTGTTGTAACGAAATTTCATGCAGACAAAAAGAACTGGTAAATAGACGGTGAAAGGATTTGGGAATTTTTGGAATTCGTTGGAGCTCCGTGGAATTTTAAAATATCTGGGATTTTTGAGATCCATGATTCCCTTTTTATATTTGACATTAGAGTGGATGCATCGATGGAAAATATCATCGAATATTCTGCATCGACTAAATTGCAATGTCATTACTGGGTACGTTTAAAATGTTATTATTTGAGATACAGTCGCATAATACTCGATTATGTATATTTTATATAGGGGAGCTCAGGTACAAAAACTGCAACGAAGAGGGAATAATCAATAATCCAAATAATACATCGGATAACATGGTAATTAATCAATTATTTCATAAAATACCAGTGAATTATATAAATTTAATCCTGTTTAATTAATTATATAAATTTGATTTGGATAAAGCGAACGAATATTCCCGAAATATGAAATCAATTCTACGAGGATCTACTGCTATTATTTGAGCAAATGATTATTTTTATACAATAAACTCGATAAATGTTTGTCATCCAAACTATTTCGTATTATAATAATCTTTTTCTGTATTTTTATATTCCCGTTATTCTTTATCATTCACAGAAAATAATCTATCATTAAACCATCGAAACACGTCATAATTGTTTTAAAATATTTGAATACCGTATTTTAATTTCCATAGTAATGTTGTAAAATTAATATTATCCAACATCTCTGTTCTTATAATATTCTACTTCGAATAATTTTTAATTAGTGGGCTAACTTTTTCAGTGTTTAAGCTGGATCTTGATTTAACAGTACCAAGATAAATGTAACGATAATTACGTTTCCACACACCTAATATTTAATTACTCAGAGATACCATAAGGATAATACGGAAACGTGCAGTGGTTATATTAATGTAATAATAATGTACACTTACATTAATGTAAAGTAAATTGAATAAAGTGTGACGTAATACAGCGATCTACAACCAGCAGAGCTTTCAGAAGGAAAAAGAATTCAATGCTATCCAAATCTTCGAGCCCTTCTTAATTAACCCCCTATAACCCCCAATTTCATTTCTCACGAGAATGTCATGATTACCAATAACTATTTAGATCGATCTCGAATCCCAAATTTAACGATCTGTAGAGACACATCCCAGACGCGGAAAGCGAAGGTTCCTTGTATATATTTTCGACTCCTTCGCGACATCGAGGTTTCCGGATCAATGGGGACCTGATTTACGTCTTTACGACCAGGGCCCCATGACTCGCGGACCACCTCGACGTCTAACGAACAGCGAAAAAGAGTCAGTTCGTTTACGCCTCTCTAACGACACGGATTTTTTCCCGAAAAGCTGGCCTTCAGTTTTTCCGCATCTGGCCCCCCGCACATAATAATGTCCTACTCAGGAAACGTAGTGCTCTTTTCACTAAAAACCTCTCGTTCTCCACCTTCAGATCAATCGGTATTTTCTTAGCGATAATTAAAATAGAAATAAAAAATAATTAATAATAATAATAATTAAATAATTAAAATAAAATGAAAAAATAAAAAATTAAAATAAAATTTCAAACACACGGAAATATAGAAAATTTGCAAGTCACG
>NW_016931469.1:79336-84719 GCF_001483705.2 Eufriesea mexicana
TATTTTTATATTCCCGTTATTCTTTATCATTCACAGAAAATAATCTATCATTAAACCATCGAAACACGTCATAATTGTTTTAAAATATTTGAATACCGTATTTTAATTTCCATAGTAATGTTGTAAAATTAATATTATCCAACATCTCTGTTCTTATAATATTCTACTTCGAATAATTTTTAATTAGTGGGCTAACTTTTTCAGTGTTTAAGCTGGATCTTGATTTAACAGTACCAAGATAAATGTAACGATAATTACGTTTCCACACACCTAATATTTAATTACTCAGAGATACCATAAGGATAATACGGAAACGTGCAGTGGTTATATTAATGTAATAATAATGTACACTTACATTAATGTAAAGTAAATTGAATAAAGTGTGACGTAATACAGCGATCTACAACCAGCAGAGCTTTCAGAAGGAAAAAGAATTCAATGCTATCCAAATCTTCGAGCCCTTCTTAATTAACCCCCTATAACCCCCAATTTCATTTCTCACGAGAATGTCATGATTACCAATAACTATTTAGATCGATCTCGAATCCCAAATTTAACGATCTGTAGAGACACATCCCAGACGCGGAAAGCGAAGGTTCCTTGTATATATTTTCGACTCCTTCGCGACATCGAGGTTTCCGGATCAATGGGGACCTGATTTACGTCTTTACGACCAGGGCCCCATGACTCGCGGACCACCTCGACGTCTAACGAACAGCGAAAAAGAGTCAGTTCGTTTACGCCTCTCTAACGACACGGATTTTTTCCCGAAAAGCTGGCCTTCAGTTTTTCCGCATCTGGCCCCCCGCACATAATAATGTCCTACTCAGGAAACGTAGTGCTCTTTTCACTAAAAACCTCTCGTTCTCCACCTTCAGATCAATCGGTATTTTCTTAGCGATAATTAAAATAGAAATAAAAAATAATTAATAATAATAATAATTAAATAATTAAAATAAAATGAAAAAATAAAAAATTAAAATAAAATTTCAAACACACGGAAATATAGAAAATTTGCAAGTCACGTGTTTGCGTGTTCGTATTAGAGAGGGGTTAAGTTTACTCTGGCAGAGATTCGAGGACAAAATAGATTTTGGCTAATACGATAAAATCCACTGTTGAATGAACTTACTGAGACACGAAGGCAGGTTGTACCATTCGTCGTTGACGCAAACGGGAACGGCACTTCCGTTCAAAACGTAATTGTGCCGACAGGTGTAAGTCAGAATGCTGTTTCTGGGAACTTTATCTCCGTGACGCTTGGAACAAGGTTTACCGCAACCACCCAGTTCGTAACTTCCACCTTCGGGTTGTTCGGGAAGGACGCAGCCGTTTTCCGGTTTTCTACAATGTCCGGCCACGAATAATTAACGCTGTCGTAATTAAACGGGGTGCAAATAAGGGAATAATTGAATTCGTTACGGTGCTGGCTATTTTCTTAGCCTTTTCTTCCTGAAATTTAGCAATCGTCTTCGTTCTCGACGATCCTTCCACGCGAATCTCAACGATATCTCGTTAAGTGCTAACTTTTCATCCTCTCCCTTTTTCTAAAATATTTTCTTACGACTCCGCGTATATTTATTTTTCGTTAAAGTAAATTAACTTACTTGACACAGCCGAGCTCGTCGCTCGAATCGCGACAATCGAATTTGTTGTCGCACCTCGCTGTCTCCGGTAAACATTCGCCGCTTCCACAACCGAACTCGTTTTTCCTGTTTTCGAAATGACAACAAACGTTGATTACGTGTTTGAAGACGCAGCATGCAGTGTGTACTCGTGATTGTAGAATTTCACCCCGACCGAGGCCAGGAAACCGGGACGAGGGAGAAGTTGGAAAGACTTGTTTAAAATATCCTCTCATATACCAAATATTTCTCACCTTTCCCGCTATTCCGTCTCCTTTTGCCTCTTTTTACATTAAATTTACCCTCCTAGCGTTTATCTTCTGGCTAAATCTAAAATGTCAGCTAACTCCCAACAACTTCCAATCCAATTTTCCCCGTTTAACAAACTCATCGATTGTTTGCTCTGCGAATTTTTTCCCGATACTGCCAACGAAACTGGTGTAAGAAACACTTTCGCGAATTCAGGATAAAATAAAAAAAGAAAAAAAGAAGCAACACTCTGTGTGAAACGAAATCGCGTAGCGATGTCGGATTTCGCGTGTCGGTTAACAGGAAGCGAAGCTAACGATTCACAATCAAGCTACAAACGTATATACACTTGTTTCTATCGCCATTTCGCAGTACATGCCGTGTTCCCGGGATCGAGTTTCCATCAGTAATCTCGCCCGGGCACGTTTGTCACTTTTGGTTAACTGAAATTCATTAGGACAATTTGAATTGACGAAGTATTTCATAGCCGGATATAGCAAAACTGCCGCGATTGCTGAAAACCCGTTTCCCAAAACGCGATCGGCGTGCCACCATATCGCGTCGTATTTAATCGTTACCCGTTTTATTGTCCATCTATTTAACCGGCCCGTCCTGTGTGTCACGTTCATTACGCGATTCCTCCGAATTTCGAACGTCCGTTTGGCGCGGAAATCACTCCGTTTTGACTGTTAGTACCGCGCATATTTTAAAGATTATTCCTTATCTCTGTCATCGCGTTGTTTCGTCGTTATACCATTACTTTGTTAATAACCGAACCATTTGCAGCAACCATTAATTCAGAGTCTTCTTACATCAGAGTCTATGAGAACTCTTTTCCTCGTGTTTACAGAAAAATCAAAATACAAAGAGATAATAGTATACTAGTAACAAATTATTAAGAAGATCGAGTGCGAAGATAAATGCGAAGATATAAAAAGAAAATTATCGTAAGATATTAATCTTTGCAACTTTGAAGCAGTGGTTATCCTTGAACATCTGAATTCCTTACTCTCGCGAGTATTTTTCATGGCCACGATCCATCTAACTCCGTTCTCCATATGTAAATCACGCGAAACGACGTTGATAAGATATTCAGTCACATCGTTGACTTTGACACTTGAAAATATTTAAAAATCCGCTATGCAACGCGCCAACTTTATAGATTAAATCTCACCTGCAAGAAGTGTCATCTGTACGAGGCAATATAGTCGTGGTCCCGATTGATTCCTGATTATCAGCCGAATGTTCCTTTTCTGGCTTCCTTCTTGGTTTTTCATAATTATAGTCGAAATTGGGTCTTCCTGGGTCTCTTCTAGGATTGTTAAACATATCAGGGGGACCAGGGGGACCACCACCGTTAAGTCCAGGGGGGCCACCTCCGTTAAGTCCAGGTGGGCCACCTCCGTTAGGACCAGGTGGACCACCTCTGTTAAATCCAGGTGGAAAGTCAGGTGGTGGTTCGCCAGGAAATCCAGGAGGCCTGCCACCGCGAAATCCAGACGGTGGTGGTCCTCGATCAGGTGGTGGTCCTCGCCCAGGTGATCCAGGAGATCCACCATACAAACCTGGTGGACCTACACGTGAACCTGGAGGACCTGGAGGACCTCTTTGTCCATCGAAATTCATTTGTCCGCCAAATCTGTTACGTGCAAGCCCAGGGGGGCCGAAACGGTTGCGATCCCATTGTGGGTCTGCACTCTTCTTCACGCGAGTGTCTTTATGATCGATGGCTAACGAGGTGGAAACAATTGCTTCGTGATAATAGGTCTCTGAATTTCTTATCGCGAATACTATCGCGTCATCTGGAAATTCTGTCACGCGAGGCACTTCCGGAAGAAGCTCGAATTACGAAAGAAGAATAAACAAAGTCGTTAGTTAATACGAAGATTTAGTTAAGCTGAATTTCTTAGTAGCTTTGCATAGTGTAAACTATACCAATTGTAAACTATAGAGAATTTTAAGATCCTCTGAAGACGATACAGAGGCTTTTCTTTTTGTGAGATTATCGACGACGCTTATAAAATACAAAACAATCATAGCAAATTGTTAGTATTGGAAGGTATAGATGAACAGATATTATTAAGTAACAAGGAACGCATTCCCACAGATTCACACCTCTCGAAGAGACAAGAAACCGGTCCCAAAATATTTTCGATTATTAAATCCATCTAGCCACAGTCTCGTCTCCCATTCACCAAAACCTCGTCATCGATTATTAAAGAAATAAACCTTTCTAAAAAAAAAAAAAAAAAAAAAAAAAAGAGCGACAGTAACCAATTATTGAAAAATCATTCGGAAAACCTCTGTACCCCGTGTGCATTTTATGCACGCCTCCTTCTTCCTCGCGACTCTGTGACAGATCGATCATAGAAATCGAGCGTAATGCCAACTACTTACGCGATGCCGCTAAAGCGATCAGTAATTGAAAAGCAAGACAAAGTCTAACACTCGCATTCATAACTAATCTAGTTCCGCGACACCATAGCAAACACCGTCGACAGTCCTATAATGGCTAGCTGTCGTCTCGTTACAACCGAAAGAGGAGACTGCTCGTCTACGACTACTTAGGATGTCGCATAATACATAAAGCGTCACGAATCCATGTGAGAAATCCTTGACAGGGAACGATGAACCATTTCCTTCGCTTGATGCTACTGACGAAACGAACAGATCGATTCGAATTTTGATCATCTACGAAATACATATATACGATGATGACCATGAATGGGCAAACCGGCTCTAGGAAATACGTAAATAACCGTGACCAAATAAGATAGAATTTTAAAGGAAGATCAACAACTTGGAATTTTTATCCGTGACTTAACGAAATCGAATAATCCGCGAAGACAGTTATTAATTTTATAAGAGTTGACTGACGGATTGATTACATGCACGCTAATCACACTGACTCTATACCACATGCTTACGTGAGTACGACATATGGTTCCGGGTTCTTCAGGGTAGTCGACAACCAAATAACTAGGACCCTTTGACCACCACCAATATATTAGGTTGGCAAGTAAGTGATTGCCGATTTTAAATAAGAAGGAAAATACAACATTTTTTAGCGAATCTCAGATTTTGGTGTCGTCTGGGCTGGTTCATCTTGCATCGCCCACGATCTTTTCCAATTAACGTTGTTATAAACTATCCACTTTTCGTCGCCAGTTATCAGTCGTTTCAGAAATCGATCAATTTCGTTGCGTTTCAGAAGCGAATCGCAGATGCTAATGCGTTGCGTCAAATGAATTTCCTTAAGCCGATCGAGTTTCTTGACACAGCCAAGCCGTTTTAATTTTTTTTTAATGCATGTATGCGATACATTGAGCTTCTCTGCGATCTCACGTGTTGCGCTATGACGATCTACTGTGCTATGACGATCTGAATCGATATTGGCCTTGATATGGGTCTCGTCGACTTCAACTGGACGGCCAGATTGTTGCGCATTTTTCAGTGAAAAATCAGCAGAATGAAATTTGGCAAACCAATTTTGACACTGTCTTTCTTTC
>NW_016931469.1:86951-117119 GCF_001483705.2 Eufriesea mexicana
TTGATATGGGTCTCGTCGACTTCAACTGGACGGCCAGATTGTTGCGCATTTTTCAGTGAAAAATCAGCAGAATGAAATTTGGCAAACCAATTTTGACACTGTCTTTCTTTCAAGGCTTCGTTCCCATTTACGGCACGTAACTTCTTGCGTGCTTGCGATGCGTTCTTGCCTTTTCGGAAATAAAACAGTAAAATATGTCCGAAATGCGCGTCTTGTTCTTCCATTTTTAAATTGGGATAAAAACGAAACTAAATAACTAATCGATACAATTTTTCAACTAAATTAAAGGCGGAAGTCCAAACAACAAGAAAACAATATAAGTTAGGTGCCTTGAACACGTTGACAAAACAAAAGAACGTGCAAAAGCTATCTATTGACAAAATCCGCAATCACTTAGTTGCCAACCCAATATAACACCAAACTTGTTCCTTTTTCTCATTTTATATCGTATGCGTAATCCGAACAAAATTCCACCGCAAATAAATCCATCGTAAAATAGAAATTGAACATGAGTTTATAATATAGGAGGCAATATAACATTGACTGATACTGTTTGTCTACAATGGAAGCAGATGTTTATCGCGTGTACCGCCATTTCCATAGGAGTTATTAATTCCGAATGAAGTTGTTCGAAGATGATTCGAAATTAGTTGCGCAAGACAGATTGCAATTGCGTAACTCCACACGCGAATCCGTACTCCTGTTGTGTCACGTGTGCAGTATGCCTACCTGAATACGTGTAAATCCGTGTATCGTGTGTTGGTTCGCTAGTGATGCCTCGCCACAGTCATCGCGATGATTGCGCTCGCTAGAATACGTAGAACGATTCGATTTCATCGCTAAAAACGAATATCTGTTGCCTAAAATGAAATAGCGAGCGAGTCTCAAAAAATTTATCAACTCAATGGTAAACGCTAACAGACTAATCGAGAATGATTCGATTTCTCGAGGAAAATTCTGGACAAACGTCAGTGCCGCATTGCGAAACGCAAAGTAACCTAAAAAAGCGGACAGTATTCTTTCTGCTGAATCAAGTGGATCAGACTGGGACCATTGGCAGGTCAACATCACGATCACGCCGGATATTTAAGGCACGAATTGAATGCAGCTGCCATGCGATTTGCAAAACAAAAGAGAATTTTATTTGGCCTCGTACAACGACTGGAAAATCGAGTACAACGCCTAAAACGTGCTGGTTTATAGGAAATCCGTTTGTCAACGCGGAACTCGATTCCTTTTAACGCTTGGTCGCTGGATAAATTTGAAAAATGGACGTGCTGCTACAAAAGCATGGTGCTAAGCATATATACAAGGTGCCGGAAGGGTTACGTGAATTGTGCACTGACATTTCGCGAGAAGTAAGTGTTCGTGATATATATGAAAAAACACTGTGATTTTGTATGATATTTATCGATCGAGTAAAATTTGAAGGATATTTCGAGGTTAAATAATTCGAAACATATGTACGTGCTTGCGTTAAACAAATAATTTCTCTTTCTCCCTCTTCAAATCCAATTCCCAGGTTCATTAAAATTTCAATGAACCGGCACCCCATTTTATTATCCTTTATGAAAATTTGAATTTGCGGCAAATTTTAATGAAGTTTACTTGAAGCTTAGATCCGCCATTTTAAATGCATACGGCGAGACTAAATATTATTTTTTAATTTCCGAAATTCCTAATTTTTTATTTTCTATTCGAAATCTCTCCAGGGATATCTCCAATGCTTCCAATCTTATATCTTCCCGTTATTTATTTATTAACTTACAAAATACATATGTTTTCTATCTTTATAGTTTTCGTACTTATGTTTCGAAATATTTCAATACCGCATAATAAGGACATCGTTTAAACGCGAACCATTAACTGTTCGTATAAATAACACGTACGCAAACAGACTGCACGATAAACGTTTCGTTATCAATGTCCATAAAACACGATTTAATCTCTGATATCGTGTTAATGGTCAATTCTTGATTTTATAATCGTAAACAGGTTCTCCGCTCGCAGCCAGCCGACCTAATCGCCTTTATCGCCGAATACGTGGACACGCTCCTGATCACACGTGAAAACACGAAAAGTACATTTCATTTTATCAATGGATCCTGTTCCTTCTCGCGCCAGAACGATTGCCAAGAAACGTTATCGTTTTTCTTCCTTTCTTCCTTTTTCTTTTTAATTTTCGGTACAAGTCGACCGCCATAAAAGCCAAACTATCTTTCCAGTTGCGGTCAAAGTCGTAAACAACATACTACTCGGGAGCCAGGCCATTTTGTGCATACTTTACCAGGCTGGTTTCACTTTGGAGCAGATCGCTGTCGCGGCTCCACGGATCCAAGTAAGTTTTATTGTCGCGTGCTGACCGTTTATCCATGTCCACGCGATATTTCCAGCCAACCCTTCTTGCCTCTACCCTCCCTTTCCGCCTTATATGCAACCTTTTCTTCTCTACCTTCGTTCTTTTCAGAAAGCATTCCGAGAGTACCTGGACGCCGTTGACACGCAACCGGTACAGATATGCGAAGGTAGGGGAACCCGTGAATGAATCGTAAAAAGACCTAGTAAACGTTATTATTTTAAGTTAGTCATTTTATTCGAGAGCAGGGTTATAAAACGAGGCGAAATAAAGATATGACATTACTCGTTAGTAGCAATTGTTATTAATACAAGTTTTAGTGGGCCCTTAAAGCAAACTGTGTTTACGAGTCTGGATTAAAATGATTAATGCGAATGATGGTGTATATAGGGGTTGAAAGAAAGAAAACGATAATTTAACTACATAAAATAAAGTTATACTGTAATTTTATTTAAATTATGTCACGCAATGGGTTTATATATATTCGTAACAATATAGAATTAAATTTCAACCTAAGATACAATTTATGATTATAAATCTGTAAATCTAAAATCTTTATAATATATATTCCATTATAGATTGTAACAGAAAATTATTTGTTCATATTAGCTTGTATTACATTACTGGAAAATCGTATCGGTTGCATTTTAATTTTCTGTAAATCGTTTGCAGATCCAACTTTCGACGACCAGTCCATGATCTCGATACGAAGTATTCTGGAAGCAACGGGGGCTACACGAGGGGACGCAGAGCGCGCTGCTATAGTGATACAAGTAAGTGACTGAATAGAAAATATTTTCCTAAGATTTATTCTGAATTTCATTCGAAATTAGGCAGCGTTTCGTGGCCATTACGAGAGAATGGTTTTAAACGAAGCTCAAGGAAAGGTGCAATGGCAGAGAGCAGTAACAAACACTTTGGATATCCTGAAAAAGGCTGGTGCCACAGCTGCAGAAATTTCTAAGGCCACAAGACTCGTGAAAGTAATGTTTCCCGTTTGAATACGGTGTTAATAATGATAATTTATTTATCATCACGCGTAGTTTGCCTATCGCGGATACTACACTAGAAGAAATCAGAAGATGGGCGTCCGTAAGATCGTAATTGCATGAACGTGTTGAGTTTGGGGTAAATTTTGGATACTTTAAAAGATCCGATATCGTGGATGTTCACAGCGGAGGCAGAAGAAGAGCCTCTTAAGAAGGATGAACGCATACTAGAACCCGTGGAAGCCGTTCAAGCGGTCGCTTGGATGGAAATGATGTACGAAGACTCTGGATTGACATTGGAGAAGGCCAACGAGGCTGCATCGATTATTCAAGTAACGATATCTACGAGTATAGATGATGCTAACGATCGTTTTAATAAAATTATCAAATTTATATTTCTGATTTGGATTTGCCGTTAAATTTAATCGAGGAATGACACAGATTGAATAGCAAAAATGAACTGACAGTGTAATTGGAAAGGGAATGATTTCGGGTAACAAAATGTGAAAAATAGAGCGTGAATAAAATAATATTTTATCATAAAATTATAAAGCGGATTTAACTCTTTGTTGCTTTCTAAAATAATTCAAACTAGCTCTATTTCAATTGATAGAAAGCTTACAAAATGTATCGTGCAAGGAGACATTGCTACGACGTGCAACAATTGGAATCGACGAAGACGATGGTCGCTGATGCCGTTATCGATAAGCTGCATCAGAGAATTTTTAAAAAAGTGACTATGAGTGGCAATATTCCTGTTGAATATGGCACCAGGGATGAAATAATAGCCGAGAGTACAAAATTTCAAGTTTCTTTCAAAGAAAAGTTGCGAGTAACGCGTTTAAAAAAAGAAGGTACTTCTATTTCACTAATTTAAAAACAACGTGAAGATGTACATTCTCTACTATTAATATCCTCAGTTAATAATATTCAATGTGAAAGAAAATGTAATTATGTTTTAATTATACATATATAAATGACAATAATAATACAAATTCTTATCAGGTCACTTCGAGCATGGTGAATACGAAGAAGGTGACGAGGAACAGGAAGACAAAAGTAACTGCAAAATTTTACTCGTAAAATGACTATTCTAATAGATCACTAGCAGTATTTCAAATTCTTATTTAAGTCAAATATAAATGATGAACGACAAGTATAAGGAAGAACTGAAAAATTTATTTAAACAGGTGAAGTGGAAGATGTACCCTCTACTCCAGTCTTGAAACTGAAACCTAAATATCGCCCGGTAGACCCGGAAATAAAACTCAAAACGGAAGACAGGGAAGAACAATTAACAGAAGGGGAAGAAACGGAAGGAGAAGCGACAGAGACTGAAATTACGCTGGAACAATCAACCACGAGTCCGGAATTGCAATCGGAAATCGAATCAGAGCGTCCAACAGATTCAGAATTTGAGGATCACGTCGAGAAAGATGAAACAGGTATTAACAATTGGATACTATGAATATCACTACCATGTATACCAGTTGTTAATGAAATTTTTACAGTGTACGAAACGAAAAAAGGTGAGGAAGAGCAGAGGAAAGAAGAGGAAGATGAAGAAGAAGAAGAGGAAGTAGAACAGGAAGAAAGGGAAAAAGAGGAGAAAGAAGAGGAAGCAAGGGAGGGTGAAGAAGAGAAAGCACAAGAGGAAGAGCCGGAGGAAGGTGAGGAGGAGCAAAAGGAGATGAAAGCGGAATAGGAAAAGGAAAAGACGGAAGAGGGGCCAAATGATGCCCAAGAGGCTGGCGGCACAGCGCACGTTGTAGCGGAATGATATAAATGCGCTCGTTTATTAACTTTATTAAAGCAATATACTTCCAAAATAAGTTTATTAACTTTATTAGCGCAATATATTTTAAAAAATAAGCTTTTGGAAGAACGGCGGGTACGCAAACCTTGAAATTGAATTTCTGTCTGGCCGTTATTTTTTTGTACACCCTTTCTAAGGCGAAAATGAAAATTAGAATAAAAATTCGTTTGCTGAAAACTTTATGGTGGCTTTAATGAAAATTTTTTAAATATATAAAGCGTCTTCTTACAAAGACATTAGTAATATATGTACGTAATTTTTGTAGCTTCTCTACTAAACTCAAATTTCTCGATAAATCATCACCAATAAGGAGCGATAAAGTACACCTACAGCAGTTGGTTACTGTAAAATATTTAGAAAAGAAAGTACCTAACAAACGAGTGAACTAAGAATAATAAAATAACAAAAACTTGGTAGACTCTTAGTAGACTCTTTTTCCCAAGCTAAAACGTATGTCTCCACGGTGTGCCCTTTGCTGAACAGCAGGTACCAGTTTTTATTAAACGGGACTTTAGGTTTTTGAATTGATTGCAGTCCCCTTCCCTGAAGATCTGTCCGCAGCCGTGTCTGCACGTTCTTCCAATTGACACACGGTTGTCTCGAAAACGACAGTTGTCGTTGTTCGAATATCTTTCTCCCTGTTTCGTGTTCACTTCATCCAGTTGACCGTTGGTTTCCGAGGTGTACGATTTAGCGCATTCGTCTTTGGCTCGTTCATCCGAGAATTCAGTTCCACCGAAATATGTCTTGTGCTTGCACTTTTTATTGGTTTTGTACTTTTCCACCAAAATGCACAAAGAGTCCTTGTGATTGATCGTACCCACGGAATCGTCGAGCTCCTCGTCGTTTTGCTCCTGCACCGTCGAGATCTTTTCTGAATTTTTCGTACAACAGCTGTGATTGCAGATCGATTCACGTGTGGTATGATCTTTGTAACAGCAGCTTCTGTGATTATTGGAATTCGAGGAGCAGAGACAAGTGTCTGACGCGAGATGTTTTTCCTTTGAAGAGTAGCTGTTGACAAAAATTTAAACAAAAATAATCCAAATTTTTTAATGTCTAATAGTAAAAATTATGTACTCTATGTATGTACTCTAATTGTATGATTTGTAGATATGCACTTTTATTTATTTCATAATTCACTATTCATTTGTAACACAATCTGATGCACCGTTGATTTCAAAGAACAAACAAACTTTCTGATCCATAATGTACCAAGGGAATATAGTAATTACTAAATTAAGTAAAGAAAATAAATTGCATTTCGTCCAAGTGTAGGCTCGTAAGAAAATATTTCGTATATTCGATTCGTAGCTCTTATATTAAAAATTATTATAAAAATTTAACACTAGCTACAACTTTTTATTAGATTTAACCCTTTGCACTCGACGATTTTTTGGCTAGAGAAGAGTAGAAATTCAAAGATTCTTTACTAAAAAACTGACGATAATTTTTTGAGCAGTAACTAAAGAATTGTATAATAATAGAATTATAGAGTTATTTGATTTCGATACCTTGCACACTGTTACATTTTAATAAATTTGATATATTAATTAATATCGATCTTCCAAATTTTATGAAATGGTGACTGAAGATCACCTCTCGGGTGCAAAGGGTTAATAGCAAAGTAGACAGTTCTGGATAGTTGTGAATTTTAATCTACTAACCTGTTGTGCTCGTTGTCGCAACGATGATGGCAGTGATCGTGAGACTGGCAACAATGATAACGACTTTGACGATAACAATCCCGACAAGGTCGTAGAAGATCGAGAGCCGAATGTTTTGCGCATTGGGAATTGCAAGCGCGGGAAATACTTGAGGACGACGAGTTACCTTTCTGCGGAACGAACGTGCACCGCGAATTTCGATGAACCGACTTGCAACCCCTTCCGCCAACATTACAATCGTGATCGTCTCTGTTGCAGTCTAAACGTGGCAAAATTATCGCGATAATTTGCGTCCACTGCGATCTTGGTTCACGAACACGTATCGAACTTCCACTCACTTCGTTTCTCGAACGAACCACTAGTTTTACCGTTGTCCGCTTCGTTCTGGTCTTGGTTGTAGAGAAGATTAACGGAATCCAATTTGACAGAAGTTTCTTTCGGGCTTCGTCTTCGGGAATAGAAATATGAACCACGGGAACGACTAGTATTTCTCGATTCCGTTATGAAACTTCGGGTAACCTTCGAGTCGCAACTGGGAAAAGCAAACTTCTCATCGTATCGAACGTATGATGCAATTATATATAATATCTAGTAGAAACTGAATCTTTAAGTGAATATAAATATTCTGAAAATATAGTGGAAAAGAAAAGTGAACAAGAGAAACCTTTTAAAGAGTGCAACTTTGTAAGAGCGTAAATTCTGACGTAATAATGAAATTCTGTTAAAAATTTAAAACGCTAGATGTATCGTGAAACAGAGTCGTTTCTCCACTGTCACTGCTGCCATTAAATATTAAATCTATATTAACGTGAAATATTAAGATCGAATGAAAATTTAATATTCTCGCTGTGATTGCAGTACATTTCGCTTAAATTCGTTCTATCGTATGCATGCCGGTGGAAAATTCGTCATACCTTTCTACTTGCTCCGATTTGGGAAATTCATTTTTCTGTGCGACTCCGTTGTATTCTTTACTTGGGACGGTGTCGAGTGTATCTCCAGCATTGCATTGATTGTTACGTTTACGGCAACAGCTACAGATTATTGGTTTCTGAAGTAAGTTTTCGTTGATCGAACCACTTTCTCCGCTCTCGTTGTTCAAGACTGCCTTCCTCTCCACGCGATTTGGTTTCGCGATTAAACTGTTTCTCGATGGGAATGGCAAATTCTCTTGATCGTTTGGCTCCTCGTTTCCACTGACGCTTTCAGTCTGATCCCAGACATCGTTAAAGATAACAATTTTAGCGAAAGCAACGTCGTTAAGAAGGTTTTGAAGCTCTTCGCGCACAATAGTCTAATACCTAAAGACTCAGACATACCTAGGACTGCATTGCTGCCTTATCGCCAATAACAGAACCAAATCTCAAGACCTAGTAGCTTCTACAGCTAAACTGCTATTTTATTGTCTATATAGCTCTTCTCATTTTCGACACTCAAAAATGACTATGTAATCACGTCAACCAAAATATATAAAAGACCTCGAATCTAATCTATCTTACATTCACAATAATAATCCTGCTTTTAACAATAAAGGTGTATTCGTGATAAATAAAATATATTGAAAATATAAGTATCATACTCCTCCATGTTTTATTTTGAAATCATCAAAATATTGTTAGGCAGCAAAGAGATGTGACATATGACAAATGCACTTTATGTATTTTAATCGTTCATCAAAGAATAAAATTCAATTTATAATTTGCCCCAATGTAATATACTACAAACGTGAAAATTGAAACAAATTCTAGAACATGAATGAGACAGTTACCTTCTCAGACTTCGTGGTTTCCTCCGAGTTACAATAAAGGCCAAAATTTTTCGGAAATTTACGTCGAGCACGACGAAAAGCCATCGCAGCTGCGACCAATTGATGCGACGATGACGGACAAACCTGGGACATAGCTAAAAAGTGGCATAAACCGATTTGAACATTTCCCGGATTTAAAAAACAGTTCAATTTGTTATTCGGAGTAATTGGTTACGTCTGCTATGGGAAAAGGGGCAATTAAACGTTGAAGTGAGCCACGCTCTTTCACGAATAATTTACGAAAAATCGAATTCGATTCTCCTATCGATGCGAATGATTCGAAAGTAATGAAAATAACAATTAATAACTAACGATAGTCTTCGCTTTATAGTGACGTAGAATATGTTGTAAAATATATCACGCTAGAAGTAGCAAGAATTTCTGAGTCTCTTCAAATTTCATTTCTTCCATTAAATTCTCGAGATTTATTTTTTAATTGAAACTTATCGAATTAAACATTCGAAATTGACTTATTTGGTAGCTGGATTTCTTATGTCGAGTGATTTATTTTGAACGACATATATTATTCCCGCGAAATCTAAGAATCTTAATTGTTTATTGTACCAATATTTTACGATATTCGATTTTATTATGTCTTTTAATACACACTGTTCGCCCAGTATAATGGCAGGCAATTCCAGTAGCGTACGACTTCATTGGATTTGTATTAAACAGAATTTCGTCCAGTATGAAAACCTAGGCCAATATTCGATCACGTATCGTATTGGAACGTTTAACGACTTTAATTAGAACGATGGCAGATTGGTAGCAAAAACAAAGCTGTTTTAACATCTGCTGACTGAATTGAGCGGTAAATTTTGTTAATTCCACGTTTTACCGAACAGACCAATCCCAACGTGTAATAACAACCATGTAAATTAGTTAAATCTAAATGAGAGTTTTTACGCAATATCGAACAGCCATTGAATGAACTTTTTATCAGTAAAGTAAATTTAAGATTCCATTAAAATAAATGAGAATCATTACAAAGGAAAATTAGATTTCACTCTGATATAATTTTCAGTCTTGGAAGGAACTCCATGGTTAATTGCTGAAACTGCGATACATATAAAAGAAATATTCCGCCACTGGAAATGGAGGAAATATAATAAGAACGAATCTCGTGATCGATAATTAACCGAATATGTACATGGTTCTCCGTTATCAGAATTTTAATTAATACTGAAATAACTGGGGAATATTCTTTGACCTCGGCAGAAGTTAATTAAAGTCCGTTTGCTATTTAAAAAATTAACAATTTAATAACACTCAACGAAATAGTTCCAAAACTCGCATCGGTATATCAAAGTGGAAGCAAATATAATTTAATGTAATAGCATCGTTTGAAAATAGACTTTACTGTACATGTCTGAAATAAACTACATACTTTATTTCTTGTAAATGTTCCAACTACGAATGCTCAATGGATCTTGTCCCAGACCGTTTTCGTAAATTATGGCCTAGGACATCCTCAAATTATCGTATCCATGGGTCAATGTACACGCCAACTGGAAATCTTATACAGAGTACAATTCCCATTGGTATGATCACTCGTTCTAGATAGAAGTAACTTGTCATTTCGTGCGACTGATACGACCATAAAGAATATCGCACAATTGAGCAACCATGCGAACAATGTGCTATCCCATTTGGCAATAAATTGCAATAAAATGTATAATGGAAAATATTTCTCTGTAGAAAAATGATAAAAAAATATTAATTTAGGAATAATTGATTTGATTGTTTAAATGATATAAATAAAAACACGGAGTATCAAGAATTCATTGCGATGAAATTAATTTATTCAAAAAATTACGTTGCATCGGAAAATATATTTCTATAACTAAATCATAAAAATAATTACTTAATCCAAGACAAAAGATACATTAGTCGAAATTTAATAAATTCGAACTTGACACTTCTTATTATAAAGTTTAAATATCATACTGCATGAAAAATCGTTTTTTCCCGAAGACACACGTGTAGATGAAGGGTGATATTGACCCTATTCATTTAATTGTTAAATCAAATTGTACTATAACAGCGATCAATTAACTTACATTTCTCGCAGATTCGTATAGGAAACGCGGCAATTTTCACGCAAAAGAAACATTCGCGATTTTGATATTAACGCCTCATAAGATCGTAGGCAACGATTTATTCGCATTTGTATACAAACTTGCATACACCATTTATAACTATCTATGAATAAAGATTATACGGTATATGTAGAATACACCGATCAACAAAAGAAATAGACCCATATGATGTGTTCGAAATAGGATTATGTACTACAGATACAAAAAAATATACTCCTAAGTCCTCGTGTGATTATGTGTGTGCGTAAATATTAAAAGCATTTCTTGAAACTAATCAGAACCATTTCTCGCTATATGCATCCGCATCACATTCGACATCTGTATATAGTATTTCCTTTGCAAATCGTGATTCACACGATCTTTGCATTGTATCATGGAACCGAGTATTTATCTCGGTAAACGTGAATATCGTTCGCTTGTAACGCGACATTTATAAATTCAGTATTATCATTCGCTACCTATACCTTTGAGACGTTCGTTATAAATAATTTGTAACGTATACACACTTTTTACAGTACAGCATCTCTGCAGCGACACATTCGCAACGAATAGTTAAATTATAATTAACTATCGTAAGGAACAATTCGATGAAGATAACATAATGCAATACCATCCATTTACGTTCGCTATACCCGTCAGAATCAATAACATTCGCAGTAAGTGGATTGATGAACCGTGTGTGAATCGGACGGACTGCATCAGCCATCTTTAAGGTACTAACGTAAGAACTCCCTTCACATCGTATCGTATGTTCAATTCATCCATGGTGGACAGGAAGTCGGTGGTTGATATGTCTGAGAAATTGGCACCTGATAATGTTGCACTGATTGAGGAGGATGCTGCGGTCGCTGCTGATGATGTGGCGGTGGTGGTGGCGGTGGATTACAAATGGATTGCATCAATGGGTGTGAATTATAAGGGGGAGGTTTTGTCGTATATGGTGGCATTTGATTATACTCGACATTCAACGGATGTTCCATTATCGCATTTTGTACGGGCGAACGATTACCTTCAATGTGTCCTGAATAATTACGAAAACATTTAATCATTATATTATATACGGAATTTTTTAAATTAAAATATAAAAATTAAACAAAATTACAAATAAATGAAGAACTATTTCAAGAAATTAGAAAAAAGAATAATCATTTGAAATAGTTTGAATTAATAAATGCTTAATAAATACTAAAAAGCCCACCATGTGTTTTATATTAAAATCGAGTTATAATCATTTGGATTTTATTTATAAACATATACAACTATACAATTATCGACACTGTCGTTATTCACTATCAATACCTCTGGGTCTAATTTGTGGTGGCGGCATATTTGTTGGAGGTAATGTAGGACACATTCCTTGATGTTCTCCATCCCTTGGCATAGGTGGTGGTCTGCCCCATGGAACTCTAACATGATGTGTTTGCCATGGTGCCTGTGGAGGAAGTGAAGGGGGCAAAGGTGGTCCACCTCCAGGGTGCATGTTTATTGAATCTCCAAGTGGATTTTGTTCATTTCCTATTAGATAAATATATACACATAATACAATCTATTTTTCAATTTGTAAAAAGGTATAAAAATTAATGTATTAATTAAATTAAAAATGTTAAATATACCTGTATTTATGCCTGCAGATTTTTGATCCAAGCTGCGTTTTTCACCTAAATAATAAAAATTCATGAAGTGAAATAAAATACATTAAATAGTATGGAACAACTATACATAAAATATATTATAAAATTAAATGTGGCAAATGACGTAATGAAATATTGTAATATGACTATGAATTAATTAAACTAAAAGTAAAAATATATCTTTTTGTTTTAAATACGACTTCACTTTTTTTTTATTACTCCAATTAATATATTATTTATATTAAAAATATCATTACAACTTTCGATTAATACTGCTTTTTAGTTTCTGCTTAAATTAATAATGTATAATGTTTAGTGTTCTACGTATTTCATAAAATTATATAATAACATAAAAAAGTTACAATATTTCATGTCATTAACCATTTCTTATAAAAGAAAATAAATGATGATTATGACGCTATATGTATCTGAAAACATGTAATATATATCCATTGTATCAGCTATGATGTTATGATTCCTGTAGCGGCTTCTTAGTGTTCACAGTTTATTTAATTCGTGATCTGCAAAATAAAATTTGTTCTTTCAAATTTATTCTTATCCGCATCATCCAAATTTCTCGTTAAATCCGTTTATCGAACTACTCCTTGATTCACTGCAAATGAATAATAAAATCAATTAGATACAATTACTTAGCAAATCCCAACATTTTGGTTCTGTAAATTTGATACATGTATATGTAGAAAAAATTACGTTAAATCATTTATAAACTATGAATCATTAATGTCAAAGGCAACTGTGCTGCTACTCCATGTATTCACATGCTCAGCTTCAGACGTCTGATCCGAAGATATACGTCCATGGTATTTCGACTTGTTAAACTTAAAATACTCATTAAAACATAGAATGCATTTCAACAGAACACGAACGATAATAATTATAGTTAATACTGGTTAAAAGTAATCACTGAAATATAAAATCACTTCATTGCATAGAGATCTGAAAACACATATATATACTTTAATAAAAAACATATGAAGAAGCATTAAAATTAGGATGCTTAAGTTAACTATTTTAATTATGTAATATAATATAGCGAAAGTTTTGTTAATTCTAAATAATAACAAATAAAGACAAATGGAAAGCAATCTACGTCGTAGTATCATAAACGTTGTAGATAATTCTGGACGTCTATCTGCAAAGTGTTTGAATGAGTACATGAAAAAGCAAATTGCTAAGACATATGGATTAAGAGTAAGGAAAAATTTGTACTGTTTAGTAAAAAATATATTTACAGTAATTAATGTACTACAAGCTAAGAGTATTGAGAAACAATGCTAGATACCCATCTGAAATGAAAATATAAATATAAAAATTATTAATTAAATTATTTTATGTAATGAAATTAAAATACATATGCTTTAAAAAATATATATTACTATTGTATTCAATATATTTCATTGAATTACTCTTAGTTATTAAGTATTATACTTATGTTAATTTTCAAAAGGTATCCAGCACTCTTTCATCTTGAATACTCTTAGTTACAGACCTGGGTGTGGAGGTGGCATTAGCAGCTTGTTTCGATCTCCATGAGGTAGGCCCGCAGCTGTCGGTGATGGACCATGTAAGACTTGCTGCTGTCGATCACCTTCTCTGCTTAAACAATTCAGTTTCAAATTATTAATTCACAATTGATGATTATAAGGTAAACATTTCAAAACTTAAGCAAATATCACCTGATGCACAGCCATGGATATTTCTGAAATGTTAAAAACTGGTATTTCCAGGTCATAGTTAATGATACCAAACTTTGTGTAAAAAGTATTTGATTGTGTTATAACTTAATAACACAGAATATTATAATATTAGTTTCTTACCAATTGTTTCATGTACAATCTATAAGTATTGTAATTATATTTTCTAATTTTAACTTATTAACTTAATTAAAATTTTATAATTATATAAGCTCTAAGGAATAATAAAATAAATCACGTCATTTTTAACACAAAAACTATTAACCATAAAATAAGTATTTACAAAAAAGTTTACATGAAGAAATATACAAATTTATACATTTTTCAATATAATATTCTGTGAAAAAATTAGTTATATTCACAATCATTTACTTTACACATCCTGATTACTCGGATGTATTTTTACATTAATTTTATATTTTTTTACAAGTGAAACAAATATTTCTAAATAATTTGATTGTGAATATGTGAAATTTTTACTATCAAATTATATCTTGTAAAAGTAAATTGATGTTCCTTACTCCATAATATTGAATGTTCTTTTCCCTATCTTTTTACCTTTTTTATAATGATAAATTTATGAGTAAGGAACAACTAAAGACTTTCCTGCTTACTTATTGAATTTGGTACATCTTGATCAAAGCAGGTTTCTGAAAAAAATTTAATTTTATTGCAATGCACGTATTTAAGCTTACTCTAATATAAAATAAATTGACTATATGTAAGTTACAATTTTCATATCTAAGCAATGAATTATTAAGCAGCTTTCACAAAATTAGAGATTCCATCACACTTGGTAGTAATACACAATGTAATTGCAAACATTAAACGCGTATACTTATATATATTTCAACATTACATTTCTTTTTCAGCTTTAATATTAATCAGACACTATAAATAAACATGTTTATTTTGTATTTTAAATACGTATTTAAATATAATTGAAGCTCATTAAACCTGCTTTATTCGCTTGTTAAACTTTTATTTCCTGGCATAATGCAAGAAAATTTTATTTCATGCATATAAATAGATTGGACTATACTAATAAGGATAAATAAATAAAAATTTCAACGATTTCACTTACCCTGTTCCATGACGTTGAGCAGGCAGAGGACCACATTGATAAGGTGATGATTCCTATTATTCATATTGAAGAATTTATTTCAATTTTTATGAGGAAAAATTGATTTACTTTATGAGGAACAAATTTTAACAACTAACCGGATTTGTTTCAACATCTGAAAATCTTCTTTTTACACCATGAGATTTTTGCTCTGGAGAATCAGGCTTTTGTTCAAATTGCTGAGATGGTGGTTGAACTGTATAATGTATTTGAGGGGGTATATGACCATTTTGATATTGCATATGCTGAGCGTGATACTGTATTTGCGCTTGAACTTGCGGTGGAGGTACATTGTGTAGAGGTATATTTGCGGGTGGCATCTGAACCTACAAAATAAAAATTGTATGTTTTTTATGATACACATATCAATCTATAAAAATATATTACTACATTACCTGCAGCTGACCCTGTGATTGCAACATTTGTTGAGATTGTTGTGCTTGATATAACCACGGAGCATTTTGTGGTGGAGGTGCTTGTGTTGGCGGCGGAATGCTGGTAAGAACGTTCATAGAATTTGGCATTTGAGCAGCAGGTGGTGGTACTATTTGAGGAGGTGGTACTGGTTGAGGTTGTGGTCCTTGATCCACTGGTCCTTCTTGTTGATGTTGAACTTCACCTCCAGGAGGAAGAGGATGTTGTTGAGGATGTTGGGGCGATTGAGCATTAGGGACTAAGAAAGTTTGCGTAGACGGCGGAGGTACTTGTAAATGAAACTGAGGAGCATGACCTTCGAACTGTGGAGGTAACATATGCTGTGGAACAGCCTGAGATTGCTCATGGTTTTGCTGCAACTGTGGTGGAACAATATGCTCCCCAGGTTGTAACACAAACTGTGTTTGAGACTGTGATGCAGGTGCTTGCACTTGCTGGTATTGTATTTGATAAGTTTGTGGTACTGGAGGTGGTGGTTGATTTGGTGGGAAGTTTGGAGGTGGAAAATGAAGGTGCAATAAGGGTGGAGGTGGTTGTTGAGTTATATTAATTGGGGTCGCTGGAGGTGGTTGTTGTAAATTCACGTTGACGGCTTCGATTATTCCTTGCGGTGGTGTAGAAGGCCTTTGTACATTTGGTTGTGTATAAACATATGAAACTGCACCACTAACAGGTGCACTGCTACTTGTAATAAAGTTTTGTTGAGATGGGCTCTGAGGTGGTGGCTGACTCATGACATACATTTGCGCTACAGGTTGCGGTGAAGACTGTGATCCAGGTTGAATTCCTTGAATTTGTAGTGGTTGTCCAGGATGAATTTGATATTGCACTTGACTTACTGTTGATGGAGGACCAATTAATTGTACTTGTCCAACTGGTGGAGGTGGCATAAACGTTTGTATCTCCTTCACATAAAACATTCAGTTATAACATCAATATTCAATTGAACAATTATTCAATACACTTAAAAATTTATATTTTACCTGTGCTTGTGGTGGTGGTACCAATGGTCCAGAATGAGAAGGAATGTGTACTCCAGGTGGAGGAACTGTTATACCAGACCCTGGTGCACCGGCTACTGTAGCAGTGAGAATGGTTGCTGGCAAAGTTACTACACTACTTTGAGGGTGTTGTATAATATCTGTTAAGAATGGTTTGCAACAGTTACAGACAGAATTTCTAACAGCCATGAACTATTAGTGTATGTGCTCTACCTTGATGTTGTATAGTAACAACATTAGGCTGTCCCAAAGTACCAATGTTCATGGTTTGAAATTGTGCTATAAAAGATGAAAGTGATAACGAATGAAAATGTATAATCATATGTAATATTTGAGAAACATAATTAATTCATACTTTGTGGTATTTGTGACTGTTCTATAACTTGCTGTGATTGTACTGGTGGTGGTTGTTGTTGTATATATGATTGTAATTCAGATTGCATTGTTTGAATTAAGTTAATTGCTAACTGTTTTGCATTCTGTAATGCTTCTGGTTTTGGATGCCTATAAAAGAAACATGTAATGTACACTATCATTATAAACTTAAAATTATCAAGAAGAAAATGTATAAATCATCTTACTCTATGTACAAATGCAGTGGTTCTGGAGATTCAGTGCCTAAAACTGGATCAATGAATTGTGATCCTCTACCTCTTAAAGTTATATTTGCACCTGTTTCACCCCTAATATATAATAAATTTGCTCCACCTGCACCTATAATTCTACCTCTTAAATCAAACCCTTCTGGAGCATTTTCAATACCAACACATATTTTTTCCTATAAACATTATTGATATAAAAATAAAAATATAGTTTATATACATTACATAGGTACAATTAACATATATTTACAATTGTACAAAAATAACACATACCACAGATGTAACTCCGGAATGTAAACTCATAAGAGGTGGTGGTGCATTAGTAAATCTACTTGGCCTATTCAGAGAACTTTGATGTTCTGTTTTAATAATCTCATTAATTTTTTGTATAGCCGCTATAAAAAAAATATTTAGATAAACACTTTGTAATTAATAACAAATTAATAAAAAAAAAGAAAGACAAAAGAAAAATAACATACAATCTACATTATGTTTTGAATGACCCTGTATATAAAGATATAAAGGTCGTTCATTAGGACAACGTAACTTTTCTTGTTCTGTCATAAAACGTCCACGTGTTGAAACAGTAGCACCTGAAAGTTATTTAACATATGCCAATATGAATAATTATTATAAAAATAGATATAATATATTTTACAAAAAATATAAAATATTATACAATATAAAAATATACCTGAATAAGAATTAATTTCATCTTGTATATAACCCTTTGTAAGCAATGTGCGGGCACTAGGTGGTATTTCATTAATTTCAAACTCTGATGTATATGTTTCCCCATTTTTAAAGGTTGCATTTGAAGCTGTTAACTATTTATTGCAAATAGAGTATTAGTTTAAAGAAATTCTCGGAATAAAGTCAAATCGTTTCGTAAACGTACCTTATTATTTGAATCTGAACCCCTCAATTTTCCTTTAGCCATGGGAATAAAATATGTACAGCCTTATCAAGTATCTTCTCTTTCATAACGTCAACGCATACACACGATTAACACCACTCGAACGTTTTGTTAATGTACTAAACGAAGCAAATGGATAATAAGAACAATTTTACTATACTACTTCACTTCTTCGTTGTAAGTAAATCACATAAAGGACGTAAATTATAGGTTATGATTGATAGTAATAAATCTCCAATTAAGCGCCAATGAATTGAACTTCATTGTCACACATACCTAATTATTTAATAAAATCTAATCATGACTTATAATTTTATGATAAATACACAATAAAAATGGTTAATAGTGAATTAATTTTAAAGTAATTTCGCAAAAATATTAATCGGTACTACAAATCACTTACTACCATTTTTTTTTTAGTACTATCGTTGCGTGAGATGCTATGACACTGACAGACTTGCGCGTATTAGATGAAGTTGCCATGTTAATTTTACATATATGAAAAACAAAAGATTACGTAACTAAATTAGTAATGACATTAATTTTTCTATTAACTTTAACGTTTATTTTAATATTCTATATTATATTATATAAATGCTTATACATATATTATAAAATTATCGTAATTTTAATATGAAAATTTTGTTTTATTATAAATAGCAGGAAAAGATTTTATAATACATTTTCTTTTATATTTTAGTTCATTATTTTTATATTTAAATTTCAAATAAATTAGTAGAAATATTTTCTTATATGTCATACTGAATATCGAAATTAAATTAAAATTCAAAATAATGTAACTAAGTTAAATCGTATTTCAAAAATATTTTAGGTTTTAATGAAAACGAAGAATTCCCGAAAATATTCATTGAATAAATAGTTTATTTCAATTTTTAATAATAATATGTGCACTTCCTTGTTTTGGAATACAATTAAAGTATAAATAATTAATTGCATGCTATCAATAAAAATATTGCGTCGACGCACACATCTTCTTTATTGTGCAAATGTAAATAAATCATATTTGACTAGTTTGCGCAGTTAATTAATACAAAGAATACACTTGAAAGATTCATTATCTAATATTGTGACCAAGAAATGCATCAATCTTCCTTAGTATTATGTTTACAACTCCTAAATTTGAATACTAGAAAAATAATGATATATTGCTTCCATTTAATTACTATATGTATACAGATAATATGTTGCTTTCTACGAAGTTATAGATGCTTTTATTAATATTTCCTCTAAAAAATATTCGTTAAGCTTTATACTATATTATATTGTTTTCATGCAGAATGTTAACAATCTTGTCTATTAACTTTAAGTTTACATTATTTCATATATTTGCCAAAAGAAAAAAATTATTACACAGAAAGATTTTTTGAACAGTGACAATGAGAATCCATGTATTATTTTTTAACGCAAGATTGTAACTATTCTATGTATAAATACATCACTCATGTACATATTGTTTGAAGGAATAGAAAAATAGATTGTTCTTAGTCATAAATATTAATATTTGTAACTTATTCAGTGTATGGCTATCTTTTTCAAGTTTGTTTAAAACTTATTTATTCTTAAAATCCTTAACTAATTATTTATGCCAGGTTCTAGCGGGTAACTAAGAATTACTTATTTTTGAAGAAATTAACTATTAAGGTAATTAATTAAAAATAAGTAATTTACTTCAATTTCAGCTTTACATCAGTGGCACGAATCAGTCTCTTCTCCGAATAAGGCCGTTTTGAAATTTATAAATTTCACTTTCAATACTTTCAGTTAGATATAAGATCTAAAACATTATCTTTTCATTTGCAGTACAAACAGAGCTTAAAAAATGTATAGACATGCTCATTATTTAAAGCACTGCGTTCAATTATAATAAAATATATAATTGACAAAGAAACTGATATATAATATTTGTTATACAATACAATTTAATGTAATAAGTATTGAAAGACAATGATGTTGATAAAAGGAATGTCGGTGTTATGTACATGAGTTATTAAGTATAAAATATAAGCTCAGGAATTTGTCCTTCATCAGTAGATGTTCCATTGTTATCTTCAGTCTCACTGCTAAATTCAAACTTGATTTTTCCATTTCCTGAATCAGTGTCCACTATGACTGTTTTTAAACCCTTAGTACCATAATGGGAATAAGGGCCCTGAAACAATAACAATGTTATAATATAAAAATTCAATACATATATAAATTAAAGATAATAAATTTTCATATACAAACTCTTAATGTTACTGATGCAGTGTAAATTGTATTTGATAGAATTTCAGCTAACTCTTTGAACATTAAGCGATAAGTATACTTTGAACCATCACAGCTAAAACTTGTCGAATTTGAAGCAATTACTTTTCCAGAAGCAGTATGTATCAATTCTATTAATGTCTCGTATATCGCTGGTCCGTGCATGCCACCATACACTCCATAGCCAATAAGAAATATGCGTCTGTCAACGCTAAATCTAAAAAAACGAAATGTTAAGTTATAAAAAATCATTTTATTTTTTTATCTTATCTTAATTTCTATTTTAAAAATAACCTTATACGGTCACTTGTTCCATTATATCCCCATCTACTTTTGGTATGTTGAAATCTGCATACAGTCAGTTCCTTACCAGTCATGCAACAACGAGGCATTGTTTGAAACCCTACCACTGGCTTTGGATTTAGTATAAAATACGAAAATAAAGAGAGCACCTAAAATAGAAGTATTCAATAAAAATTTGTTTATACATATACAAACATTTTATTACTTTTAATAATTACTGCATTATTAAGATAACATTACATAAACATGTTATTAGGTTTGTACTGTTTTTCTCTAAAACTAAGAATATTATAATTCTGACTTTTACTTCTATTTATAATTACAATTAGAGTGAAACCTTTTCCCTTTTTTAATATGTTATTTTAATATGTAGTTTTGGTTTAGAACATATATTAAATTGTGTTGATACCAACCTCTGAATATTTAAGAAGCCCAGACTGTGCTGGGCCAGCAGTAAATTCTTCCTTTGACATTAGAGGAAAACGAATCAATGAAAAAGCACTACTCAAAACATGACGTTGATTTTCTGGAGTAACTGGTAAACGATGCCTTATACATTCTGCTTCTGACCATCTATTTCAAATAAATAAATATATACATATATATATATATATACACACTAGATATTATATACCTCATATACCTCATACTTTTATACCTTAGGACTGCTTGAAATATTTTAGATTCTCTAACACGAAGAGTATCTCTTTCCAGAACAATTTTTAATGTATCTATATCAATATCTGTAAATCCATCTGCATTTAAAGCTTCCGTGGTAAATCTATCAATAGTATCCAAACACACTGCAGCCAGTTGTGGTTCATCAAAAAGTCGAGCTTGCGTTAAAAGCAGAAAAGCATTATCACTGGTTAAATTGTTTTTCAAATAATCTACACAGTGTTTCTCTAAAGCAGACACTGCATACTTCTTAGCTGTATATAATGTTGTCATCACAGTTTCAGGATCTATTTGTATTTCATCTGTATATAAAAAAAGAAGCACTGCCAAAAAAGCAGCAGGTTCTACATCAGGTACTTCTATTTCTGAAGAAGCTGTTGCAAGTGTTCCATTAAACATTGCATCAAAAACAGCACTTCCAGAGGATAGGACTAGTTTATGAGCTGGTATACGTTGTTTTTGTGCTCCCCTTCCCACTATAAAGCTCACATCTGACAATATTTCATTATTGAAAAGGAAAACAATTCTTTCACGCATTGTAGCCTTTGTACCCTGCCAATTATAAGCTATTGTTGCTTGTCCATTTGTAGATGTACTTTCCAAGGCAACAGTATCTTGAGATCTTCCTTCCAAATGCAGCGTATTCGCTACATTTGTTGGAGGTCTACTAAAAAATGAATATCAATAGGCTTATGAAAATACTATTTATAACAATGTTATAATTATAGTTATTATAAAATTTATTATTTACAAAAAAATTGCACAATATACGATTTATTAAAATGCTTACTTATCTCCATTTGAAGATGAAGATTCTCCAGCTCTTGCTGTCGAAGTTGGTTGATCCTCATCACAAACGAAATTGAGCGCTCGTCTAGCACGTGAAATGATAACATTGCCAATGGGTTGGATATTTCGTACAGGTTCTGAAGATGATTCTCCAGATGCAGCAACATTTACATTTTGCTGAGATTCATCACCGTCTTCGTGTCCTAAGCGTAAATTATGCAGTCTCGATACAATTGGCACATCGCTCAAGGAAGCCTCCGAGGTCATTTTCATGCAATGAAACGTAGTATTTTTCGATGTACTGCTCTGTTTCATCGAATTGTTACAAATAGTATTAATAAAACCGGTACGGTCGTTTGCATCAGGTCGTCTGTTTTGCGCTCATTTAGTGTTCTGTACGCACGAAAATATCAAAGAATTAAACGCAGTACTATTAAAGTAAATTATTAAAGAGTACGAATGTCATTGTATAAAAGAAATTTTATCACCTATTCAGTGGCAGGTGCCAATCGTAATACCCATGTACACGTGCCTTCACCAATAGCACTTGATTAGAATGTGTTCTCCAATAAATTGTGCTTGCCACAGACTATACTGTAGCTATTACGACAAGACTTTCATGTAGAGATATTCGATCGCTTATACTGCATCCACAATGTACTCTGAAAATACTTCTCGAATCTGAAATAAAACAAATTTATTATCAAAATAAGGTTTCTACAAATTTTTACATCATATTACTTAATAAAAAAATAGCTTAAAATTGATATTTACGTAATTGACTGGACAGCTCAGAATTTGCGAATATAGTTTACATTATCTTTCACAGAGGACACTATAGATATTAAAATTGAAATTATAATAAATAATTTGTAACTTCTTGATATTATTGTATTCAAATTCAATGTTGATTTTGTAATTTACTTTTATATAGAGAAAATACAATTATGAAACGAATTGTAAATTTTATTTTAATCTGGTTATAGTTCAAAATTTAATAAAGTCACTAATTACTTACATACATTTGTTTTAAATTTACTGTCTACCAAATTGTAACTTTTCCACTAATATGCAACGGGCAATTCTACTAGAGCTTACGTTCCTGGACACGAATCCGTAATCGATATTGCTATATTGTTTTTAATTTAAAAAAAAAAAATGTCTAAAATGTGCAGAAAAATATCATACATAATGTGCAATAAGATATCATATAGAATACTGTTAAATAAATACAATATACTCTCAATACAACTCGTTAATGCGGCACTGATTCTGTTGATTCTGATTCTCTGATTCTCTCGATCAGCGCCATCTATTATTTTGGATCCAAAGCTCGGTTTTGTGATAGGAACACAGAATGCGCAAGGAGGTTGTCGAAGAGCTCTGCAAGTCAGACAAAGATAGATAGTGGATAGAAAAGGACAGAATAGCTCCGGCAGTGAAAAATTATTAATTACTCAATATCCGTAAACAATTTGTGAACTTTTATAATTTCAATGCAAAGCTGGAACTTCAGGCTGCATTCCTATATAATTTTCGTAAAGAATTTAGCTCTAAATTATTAGTTATTAATTTTTGTTTTATGGCGTCTATGATTTCGTAACGGCGACCATCACGACTTCAGGGAAAATATTTAATAGTGAACGAAATTAGAAGCAAAATGTGATCAAAAGTTATATGAGAAGATTCGCAAGAACATTGTTTTTATAATAAGTGCATAAAGATTCATAAATTAATTGCGCAAAGGATAGTAATTAATGAAAAACCAATGGCGTCTCCAACAACAATTCAAACAATTCGACAACTCCGTAGAATAATAATTAATAGTTAATTAATTCGGGACAAATTTATATCGAAAAATATATTGGAAGGCTCGTGAAGGATCTGTCTTTACGATGCAATTATAAAAGTTCATAAATTAATCACAGATACCGAGTAATTAGTGAATTTTCCACTGCCGATTTGATTTATTAAAATATATTCGGAGCACATAACCAGAGTTAGTAAACTGACATCAGAGCCATCTATGATTTTAAACTCGAAGCTCGAGTTCCGAAACGAGAACATAAATGACTCTGATGTCAGTTTATTAACTCTGGTTTGTCCTCCTAATATATTTTAATATATTTTAATAAATCAAATTATAAAGTTTTCTACATTCTTTAATAAATTCAGCCCAAACAGCAGTTTGTTTTAATTAGACAATCAGCATTCATTTCTTTATCTGACAGACGATAAATTTGCAAAGGTACGCCTTCACAACGCAATTATAAAATTTCATAAGTTAATCACAGAAATTGAATGACTTGTTAATTTTTCTCCAAGTGAACAAGAGAATGCATAGGAAATGAGAAAAAATTGCAAACAAACGCCGGAAGCATTATTGTGTCCATGCATATTGTGCCTGCATCATGCAAAAGAATGTAAGTCTTTGAAATTAAATAGTGTAAATTATGAGCCATTGTTTTTCCACCTTTTATTAGTGATAGCAGAGCTTGGTTATGAAAAAACAATATTCTATTGAAATCAACCAACATGTGCAACAGTAGAAAAATATTGGATTCGTGGAATATCACGAACATAGAGCCATTAGATGCCAAGGATTATATTTTATAGCGAGAAAAAATTGAAACAGCAATACAAATATGTAAGTTATGATATGTCTATTGGTTTCTAGGTCGTCTAATCATATGACATACAAGATAGAAATCTTTGATGGTCAAATAAAGATTCATACAATGGAGATGGCTTAAGCAGACTAAAGGAGATAAAATTAATTTAGGTGATGGCCTCTTATAACAACTAGATATAGAGAATACATTGAGATTGAGAGGTATGTTGTATTCCTGGTCTATATAAATATTAATATCAGTGGTCAAAGTCAATGATCATTTCTAATGTGTTATGTTTCAGAATTATGGAGCTAAGGTAAATAAAGAAAAGACAGTGGTTGGAATGAAAGCAGTGAGAAGAGGAAACATATTATGTCAAATAAAGAAACAAGAAAGGGGCAGCATATGTATCAACAGAGAAGGATGTGTGCTGTGGACATGCAAATATAAGGATTATTGAAGAGATGGAGAATGGTCACTTGGTAATAGGTATAAAAATTAAAGATAAATTGAATATAGAGTGTACATGTTGGATTAAGGTTCAAATGTATAGAAATATTTATAGGAACTATAGAAATATCTGTAGAAACTATAAAAGCAGCAGGAAAAAGGAATAATGGGGCTGTGACACGTAGAATTGATTAGGCCAATAAAGGCAATGTTAAAAGGAGGAAGAAGAAACATCTTACCTGCTTATTATATGATTATTCGAGAAAAGAACCATTTTCTTGACTAATTTTTAAATGACTAAAGATTTAATATGAAATATTATTAACAAAGGATTCCTTTCATTATAGGAGGCTTACAAACATGAGTTATATTTATATGCAAGAGCCAGCCACAAAAGGTAAAGTAATAAGTACTAGTTAATAGTATTTCAATGAACTGTATATCTGTTTTTAAAAATTTAACTGATATACAATATTTACTTTCTAAATTTCTATATTAATATATTAAATAATTTCTAATTTGAATTAGAATAATAAATAATAAATTTTAATAAATTTGATTTCAAAAGTATTTTACGTTAATAAAACTAATATATTTGTTATAACTAGGTTATAATGAAAACAACTGTTGGTGGTATTGAGTTAGAATTATGGGCAAAAAGAACTGCAAAGATATATTATTAGGATGACACTATATTTCATACAATTATCAAAGGATTCATAACACAAGGTGGTGATCTCACAAGTACAGGAGAAGGTGGTAACATATCTGAAGAACCATTTAAAGTGAGACTATATTTAAAAATAAAATGAATTCCTTCTTTATTCAAAAATAATATTTGTGTTTCAGGGCAAATTTCATGCAAGATTACTTACGTTTTTTTCGTTAGATTTAATTGCTATGGCTAATGCTGGAAAAGATGACAATGGTTCCCAATTCTTCTTTACTCTTAGTTCTTAGTTCTACTGGAGAAACTATATATAATATAATTGAACTTGAAAAAGTACTTATATATGAGGTAAATTTAATGTTTACAAGAAAATATATCAAGAATTAATATAAATGTAATATTTCCTCTGTTTTGTAGAATAATAGGCCACTTTATTCTTCAAGATTGATATAAACTATAATATTGAACAATCCATTTTCTGATATTATTCCTAAAATAATAGTATAGAAAAGTGAAGAAGTAGCGATTGGGAAATTGACGACGGAGTAGTACGGACATCTACTTAGATTCTAATGTCTATATGGCATTGTTTATTATGTCGTTAACAACTTTCAAAGTGAATAAAATGTACCTATTCTTTTTACCAAGAATAAAATCACTCTACTTCATTTGTGACTTCATGTTTGTCTACAATTAATTGATCACCTTTTATAATTGCATTGTACAGGCACAGCTTTAGCGGACTTTCTAATATAATTCTGGATCTGAATTCCTTGTTATTTAATTCATTATTAATGATTCTTGCATAGAGTGTTTGAACCATTGCCGAGAATACTAATGGTTTATCTTTCCATTAGTATAATAGAATAATTAATAATTCCAGTTCATGAATTAATTATAGAAATTTGGAATTTTTCGCAACAAAAATATATGTATATTTGCATCATTGACGTTATTAAATATAAGAGACATCGTTTGATATTTTACATCGGTACTTAATCACATAGCTATTTCAAAAATGCAACATTTTCCCGCTACAAAAATACCTAGCACATCCGGCTGCAGCCAACTTCCAGTTGGTGGCAAGCGGGCATAACATTAACATCGTGCAATATTCTCCCGCGTCAAAATAAAACATTAAATCTCAGAACGTTTCGTGAAGTAGTGATATTGCTGATTGATGTTATAATTATTTTACGAAGTTCAAGATTACTAACTATGAACATTTCTTCCGAGGTAATATACTATATGTGAAAAAAGGGATCTTGCATAGTACAAGTCGTATAACGATACCGGTGGAAAATAAAGTGGTGTGAGTGTGGGATCCTATAATACTACTGCATTGTCCGTTACAATCCGCTGTAGAAGATTCTAGATTTCGACTGATTATTGGAATATTTGATTAACATTACTCTGAATAGGCAGTTTTTAAATAGTTTTTCCAATTTTTTTTCGATCTTGACGTTCCATTGCAACATAATTATGTACTATCTCTTTTCATTCTAAATTTTAATTGTAGACTTGAATATTTCGTTACTACTGTATAGAATAGGCAGTTTCCAACAAGTAGGGCAATTATATTACGATTGAAGGTGCATATCTGAAACAAAGTAACGGAAAAACAAGTGCCTGTGAAAACGTTCTACACAGTATAATTTATTCTCCTATATTTCTGAAATTAGGCTTTTCGGTTAGATTTCTTCGGCATAACAGCGTAAAGTAATTTCTTCCTTAACGGGATTGGATATTTTTTCTCGGTTTTGAGTGCGCATTCTCGAGAATTAGTGCCGGAAGTGTCAGTGGCTGTCAGATCGTGCTGCGCAATTTACTTTTTTGGCTTCTAGTTTTTGAATTAGGCTTTTTGAATCGGATTTTTCCACCGATTCGCGTAGAGTGATTATTTTCTTAACGGGATTGGATATTTTTTTTCTGTTTCGAGTGTGCGTTTTAAAGAAATAGTGCCGGAAGTGTCAGTGGCCCTCAGATCGTGCTGCGCAATTTACTTTTTTGGATTCTAGTTTTTGAATTAGGCTTTTTGAATCGGATTTTTCCACCGATTCGCGTAGGTTGATTTTTTTCTTAACGGGATTGGATATTTTTTTTCGGTTCCGAATGTTCGTTTTCGAGAAATAGTGCCGGAAGTGTCAGTGGCCCTCAGATCGTGCTGCGCAATTTACTTTTTTGGATTCTAGTTTTTGAATTAGGCTTTTTGAATCGGATTTTTCCACCGATTCGCGTAGGTTGATTTTCTTCTTAACGGGATTGGATATTTTTTTTCGGTTTCGAACGTGCGTTTTCGAGAAATAGTGCCGGAAGTGTCAGTGGCTCTCAGATCGTGCTGCGCAATTTACTTTTTTGGCTTCTAGTTTTTGAATTAGGCTTTTTGAATCGGATTTTTCCACCGATTCACGTAGAGTGATTTTTTTCTTAACGGGATTGGATATTTTCCTTCTGTTTCGAGTGTGCGTTTTAGAGAAATAGTGCCGGAAGTGTCAGTGGCTCTCAGATCGTGCTGCGCAATTTACTTTTTTTGCTTCTAGTTTTTGAATTAGGCTTTTTGAATCGGATTTTTCCATTGATTTGCGTAGAGTGATTTTTTCCTTAACGGGATTGAATAGTTTTTTTCGGTTTGGAGCGTGCGTCTTCGAACAGTAGTGCCGAATGTGTCAGTGGCTGTGAAATCGTGCTGCGTAATAAAACTTTTTCTTTTTTATTTTCGAAATTGTTCTTCTTGATTTGGTTTGTGCTATTTATCAGTGTAGAGTGGAATTTTTTTTAATGGGATTGGATATTTTTTTTCAGTTTCGAGTGTGCGTTTTCGAAACATAGTGCCGAATATGTCAGTGGCCGTAAAATCGTATCGCGTTATAGACTTTTTTAGCTCCTATCTTCGAAATTGGGCTTTTTGATTAGGTTTGTTCTATACATCAGTGTAGAGTGGAATTTTCTCTAACTGGATTGAATACCTTTCTTCAGTTCTTTTAGATTACGTTCCTGTGGTCGTGGTTTAATCGCTATGGCTAATGCTGGAGAAGATGACAATGGTTCCCAATTCTTCTTTACTCTTGGTTCTCAATTAGATTTGCCTAATAAACGTTCAATTTTTGGTTATGATACTGGAGAAACTATATATGACATGCTTGAACTTGAACAAGCACTTGTAGATGAGGTAAATTTAATGTTTATAAGAAAATATATCAAGAATTGATATAAATATAATATTGCCCCTTTTTGTAGATTGATAGGCCACTTTATGCTCCAAAAATGATACAAGCTGAATTATTGAACAATCCATTTCCTGATATTATACCAAGGATAATAGTACAGGAAAGTGAAGAAGTAAAGGACAGGAATAAAGTAAAAATCATATACGTTTGTAGCATTTATCCATGATAGTATTATTCTTTGTAATGAAAAATTTTGTTACAGTAATTTCAACCTCCTGGACCTCCAAATAAAAAAAGGTATGAAGACCGTATTAGCGATTGGGAATTATTGGGGTATAATTTGAAATTAACAAATTATGCTATTTCTGCTATTAATTTATGAACTTTTATAACTGTATCGCATAGCTGGCTCCTTGCGCAGCATTCTTATACAATTTTTGCACATAATTTGGCGCTAATTAGTTTGTTATTATTACTTATTTGACGACGTACGTGATTCGATACAACGATCGGCGCGATGTCCAACCGAATAATTAATTATGAACAAAATTAGAAGTAAAATAAGAACAAAAATGATATGAGAATGTTCATAAGGATATTATTTTTATAATTTGTGCATATAACTTGTAAATTAATTGCATAAAAGATTGTAATTAATGAAAAACTAATAGTATTATCAGCATCAATTCGAACATTTTGAGTAATAATTACACATATTCTATTATACGTAAATTATAATACTTATCGTTAGTAACAAATTATTAATGTTAATAACAAATTGTTCACAACGTAAATTTACAATAAAAGTGAAAACATTAAGGAATTACTGGCTATTACTTGAACTTGGAACGAATTTGTGTCAAAATGTAACTATAATGTGCAAAAAGTTTATGAATTATTACACTGATTGTTTATAACAAATTAATATTGTTAATAACAAATTGCTCGCAACGTATATTTATAATAAAAGTGAACAAATTAATAAATTATTGCCTACTACTTAAACAAACGACTTATTTGTGTTAGAATATATTCGGAACTTACAAGAAGTTAATAAATTAATAAATTTATTGTTAA
>NW_016931470.1:0-272 GCF_001483705.2 Eufriesea mexicana
CTGGCCCGGCCTTGCCTGGCCTGACCTGACCTCTCCTGACGTGACCTGACCAGACATGACATGGCATGGCCTGACCTGACCTGACCTAACCTAACCTGACCTGACCTGACCTGACCGGAACTGACCTGACCTGACCAGACATGATCTGGCCTGGCCTGACCTTATCGGAACTCACATGCACCTGACATGACCTGACCTGAACTGGCCTAACCTGACCTGACCTGACCTGACCATATATGATCTGGCCTGACCTGGCCTGACCTGAACTGACC
>NW_016931471.1:0-1239 GCF_001483705.2 Eufriesea mexicana
CCACAGAGCCAATCAGAACATATTAGAGGAGAGTAGGGTTCAGAAACTCATCGGATCGCAGTGTACACTAGAAAATTCAAAGGTATCCAGACCTAAACCAAACTAACGTATCCTAACTTATCGTGGACAAACACGAGGTGACAGTCCGCGTCCACTATTGTTGGCCCCCAGGGTCCAGAAGATTTGGATAGAGTACAGTGGAGTGCAGGAATCGACGGTATAACCTTGTATAGCACGGGAGTCGAAGCTACCCTAAGCAATCATAGCCTAACGTAACCAAACCCAACGTAACGTGACACAACCTAACGTGCTGCGGCCACGATTGTTACATTCCGAGAGTCGAGCAGAACATAGCGGAGCAATGAACAGCGCAGGAATCGAATAGCGGTGTAGTGCACAAAAGTGGACTTTATCCTTACCTACCCAAATATAATGTAAGCAAACGTAACAAAAATTAACCTAACGCGCCGAGGGAATTATAGCTTGGCTCCGCAGAGCCAAGCAGAATGTACTGGAGCAGAGTAGGGCGCAATAGCCCACCGCATTTCTGCGTGTAGCAAAAGGGTGGAAGATATCCCAACCTAACATGTCCTAGCCCAGCCTAACCGAACGTAGACTTGCTAAACATAAGTTGCCGAGATTAGTATTGCTGGCATACCCGGAGGCAAGCGAAGCATATTAGAGCAATGTGGAGTGCAGTAATCCGCCGAATAGCGATGTATTGCACAGAAGTCTGAGCTAGCCTATCCTAACCTGGCCAAACGTAACGTGGGCGTAAGTAATCTATCTCAACATAACGTGCCCAGACCGCCATTGATGACTTGCACAGAGCTCAGCAGCTCATAATAGAGCACACTAGAGCGCAGAAACACACCGAGAATCAGTGTACACCAAGTAAGTAGAAGCTATCCAAGCATTACCCAGACTAACGTGAAATAGCCAAACGTAGCCTAATTCAACCTAACGAGCCGATACCACTATTATTGGCCTCCCCATAGGCGAGCAGATTATTGTAGAGCAATGTAGGGCGCAGAATACCCCGAATAACAGTGTACAGCATAAAAGTCGTAGCTACATTATCCTATCCTGACCAAACGTGACATAACCTAACGTAACCTAACTCAACCTAATGTGCTGAGATCTCAATTGCTGCCTTCCACAGCGACAAGGAAAACATACTAGAGTACAGTAGACCGCAGAAATCCACCGAATTAAAGTGTGCAGTACAGAAGCACGGAA
>NW_016931472.1:0-3145 GCF_001483705.2 Eufriesea mexicana
AATTAAATTTTCCGGCCACATTCTACAGCATTGCAATGGCTATAGAACGAAAAAAGGTTCTTTACTCCATAGTTATGCAAGGAAGCTAGCTCACCATGATATTAGTCGAAAATGCCAATAAAATTGAACTTTCCAGCCCGATTCTACAGCATTGCAATAGCTACAGCACGCAAAAAGTATCTTTCCTCCTTACTTAAGCAAGGAAGTTGGCTCACCACGAAATTAGTCAAAAATGTCAATAAAATTGAATTTTCCAGCAAGATTCTATAGCATTGCAATGCCTAGAGTATAGCTACAGAATCTTTCCTCCTGATTTATGGAAGAAAGTTTGCTCACCGCCATGCTAGGTGAAAATGCCAATAAAATTGATATTAACAAACAGATTCTGTGGCATTGCAATGGCAATAGCACCCCAATAGAATCTTTCCGCCTTATTTACGAATGAAAGATAGCAAACCACGATATTATTCCAAAATGTCATTAAAATTGAATTTTCCGGCCAGATTCTATAGCATTGCAATGTTTATAGCTTGCCAATATAATCTTTCCTCCTTGTTTATGCAAGAAAGGCAGCTCAAAGGCAGCTCGCCACAATATTAGACGAAAATGTCAATGAAAATGAATTTTCCAGACGGATTCTGCAGCATTTCAGCGGGTATAGCACGCCAATAGAATCCTTCCACCTTATTTATGCAAGAAAGTTACCTCACCACGATATTAGCCAAAAATGTCAATAAAATTTAATTTTCCAGACTGATTCTTCTGCATTGCGGTGGATATAGCACTCCAAAAGGACTTTTCCTCCTTACGTATGCAAGGAAGTTAGCTCACCACGGTATTAGTCGAAAATGTCAATGAAATTGAATTTTCCATCCAGATTCTGTGCCACTGCAGAGACTATAGCTCGCCAATAGAATTCACCCTGTTTATTTAGGCAAGGAGGATAGCTCACCACTTTAATAGTCGAAACTGTCAATAATATTGAACTTTCCATCCAGTTTCTATAGAATTGCAAAGCCTATAGCACGACAATAGAATCTTTCCTCCTTATTTATGCGAGAAAGTTAACTCACCACGATATTAGCCGAAATTGTCAATAAAATTGAATTTGCCTGCCAGATTCTACTGCATTGCAATGGCTATAGCGCTGCAGAAGGATCATTCCTCCTTACTTAGGGAAGGAAGTTAGCTCACCACGATATAAGTGGAAAATGACAATAAAATAGAATTTTCCTACCAGATTCTGTAGCATTGCAACGGCTATGGCACTCCGAACTGATTTTTCCTCCTTACCAATACAAGGAAGCTAGCTCACACCGAAATTAGTCGAAAATGATAATATAATTGAATTTTCCAGGAAGATTGTATTGCATTGGAATGCCTATATCACGCCATTAGAGTCTCTCCTCATTATTTTTGCGAGAAAGTTAACTCACCACGATATTTGCCGAAAATGTTAATAAAAATGAATTTTCCAACCACATTCTATATCATTGCAGTGTCTATAGCACGCAACTAGAATCTACCCTGCTTATTTAGGCAAGAAGGAAAGCTCACAACGATAATAGTCGAAAATGTCAATAGTAATGAACTTTCCAGCCAGATTCTACATCATTGCAATGGCTATAGCACGCCAAAACAATCTTTCATCCTTATTTATGCAAGAAAGGTAGCGCACGACAATATTATTCGAAAAAGTCAATAGAAATGAATTTTCCAGTCGGTTTCTGCAGCATTTCAGCGGGTATAGCACGCAATTAGAATCTTTCCTCCTTGATTATGCAAGAAAGTTAACTCACCACAATAATACTCGAAAATGTCAATAAAATTGAATTTTCCGGCCACATTCTACAGCATTGCAATGCCTACAGTACGCCCAAAGGATCTTTCCTTCATACTTATGCAAGGAAGCTGGCTCACCACGATGTTTGTCGAAAATGTCATTAAAATTGGATTTTCCAGCAAGATTCTATAGCATTGCAATGCCTATAGTATGCCAACAGAACCTTTCCCCCTGATATTTGGAAGAATGTTAGCTCACCACCATATTAGTCGAAAAAGTCAATAAAATTGATTTTTCCCAACAGATTCGTTGGCATTGCGATGGCAATACCACGCCAATAGAATCTTTCCGCCTTATTTACGCAGGAAAGGTAGTTAACCACAATACTAGTCGAAAATCTAAATAAAATTGAATCTGCCAGACACATTATATATCATTACAATGGTTATTGCCCGCCAAAAGTATCTTTCCTACTTATTTGAGCAAGAAAAGTAGCGCACCACAATATTATTCGAGAATGTCAATAAAATTGAATTTTCCGGCCAGATTCTATAGCATTGCAATGGTTGTAGCTTGCCAATATAGTCACTCCTCCTTGTTTATGCAAGAAAGTTTGCTCACCAAAGTATTAGACGAAAATGTCAATAAAATGAATTTTCCAACCGGATTCTGCAGCATTGCATCGGCTATAGCACGCAAAAAGTATCTTTCCTCCATACTTATGCAAGGAAGCTGTCTCACCACGATATTTGTCGAAAATGTCAATAAAATTGAATTTGCCAGGCACATCCTATACCATTGCAATGGCTATAGCACGCCAATAGAATCTTTCCCCCTTATTTTTGCAATACAGTCATCTCACCACAATATTAGACGAAAATGTCAATAAAATGAATTTTCCAGCTGGATTCTGCAGCATTTCAGCGGGTATAGCAAGCCAATAGAATCCATCCTCCTTATTTATGCAAGAAAGTTAACTCTCCGCGATATTAGTCGAAAATGTCAATTAAATTATATTTTCCAGACAGATTCTTCTGCACAGCGGTGGATATAGCACTCCAAAAGGACTTTTCCTCCTTACGTATGCAAGGAGGTTAGCTCACCAGGGTATTAGTCGCAAATGTCAATAAAATTGAATTTTCCATCCAGATTCTGTGGCATTGCAGAGGCTATAGCTCGCCAATAGAATCCACCCTGTTTATTTAGGCAAGAAGGGTAGCTCACCACTTTAATAGTCGAAACTGTCAATAATATTGAACTTTCCATTCAGATTCTATAGAATTGCAAAGCCTATAGCATGACAATAGAATCTTTCCTCCTTATTTATGCGAGAAAGTTAACTCACCACGATATTAGCCGAAA
>NW_016931473.1:0-486 GCF_001483705.2 Eufriesea mexicana
AATAGCAGTGTGAAGCACAAAATTCAATGATATGGTATCCTCACCTGATCAAACTTAAGATTACCGAACGAAGTAAACGCAACCTAAAGTGCCTACACCACTATTGCTGACCACCCCAGGACAAAGCAGAACATATTAGTGCACAGCAGAGTGCAGGAATCCACCGAATAGCTGTGTATAGCACAAAAGATTAAGCTACCCTTCCTTAACTTATCTCATCGTATCATAGCCGAACGTAACCTAACTAAATGCAACGTGCCAGAACCAATATTGCTGGCCTCGCCTGCGCCAAGCGGAGCATATTATAGCACAGTAGAGCGCAGAGATAAATTGAAGTGTAAAGCTGCAAAGTAGGGGACATCCCAACCGAACCTAACCTAACCTAACACAACCAAACGTAAACCATACTAACCTGTCATGCCTAGCACACTGTTGCTGGCCTCCCCATCACAAAGCATAGCATACTAGAGGATAGTACAACGCAGA
>NW_016931474.1:0-547 GCF_001483705.2 Eufriesea mexicana
GCGTGACTCTTGTGATGTACACTGCTAGTCGGTGGATCTCTGTGCTCTCCTTTGCTCTAGTATTTACTGCTTGGCTCTGTGGAGGCCAGCAATAGTGGCCTCGGCGCTTTGGTTTGAATACGGTAAAGTTTGGTTTTGCTAGGATAGGGCAGCTTTGATTTTTGTGCTACACACTGCCACTCTATGGATTTCTGTGCTCTACTCTCCTCTGATACGTTCTGCATGGCTCTGAGGAGGGCAGAAAAAGATGTCTCGTCACGTTCGGTTGAGTTATGTTACGTTTAGTAACGCTACGTTCGGTTAGGTTAGGACAGAATGCCAATGACTTCTGTGCTACACACTGCTATTCCGTGGTTTTCTGCTCTCTACTCTGCCCTAGTATGTTCTGCATGGCTCTGGGGAAGCCAGCAGTAGTGGTACCCTCTCGTTTGGATAGTCTACGTTAGTTCTGGTAAGGTATGGATACCTTTGACTATGACTTTCGCGCTGTGCACTGCAATGCGGCTGCTTTCTTCGATCTTGATTGCTCTTATATGACCTGCTTTGC